>NW_027476149.1:0-300000 GCF_051020955.1 Megalopta genalis
CAAATGTGCGCGACACACACGAGTTAGCTCCACAGTCATTCGAAACACATGATTTAGCTTCAAATCAATGCGAAGTAGAAGGTTTAGCTTCAAATCCATGCGAAACAAACGATTTACCTTCAAATACTGGCGATATAAATGATTTAGCATCAACTGCAAGCGATACATGCGAAGAAGCTTCTAACTCATGCGAAAAAAAAGATTTAGCTTCAAATCCTTGGGACATAAACGATATAGCTTCAAATGCATGCGAAACAATCGAGTTAGCTTCACATTCATTCGAAACACATGATTTAGCTTCAAATCAATGCGAAGAAGAAGGTTTAGCTTCAAATCCACGCGAAACAAATGATTTTGCTTCAAATACTTGGGATATAAATGATTTAGATTCAACTGCATGCGAAACAAACAAGTTAGATTCAAATCCATGCAAAACACGAGATTTAGATTCAAATCAAAGCAGAGTAGAAGTTTTAGCTTCAAATCCATGCGAAACAAATGATTTATCTTCAAAGCTACGCGAAGTAGAAGGTTTAGCTTCAAATCCATGCGAAACAAATGATTTGGCTTCAAATACTTGCGATATATATGATTTAGCTTTAACTGGAAGCGGAACAAGCGAGTTAGCTTCAAATCCATGCAAAACACGAGATGTAGATTCAAATCAATGCCGAGTACAAGTTTTAGCTTCAAATCCATGCGAAGCAAATGATTTAGCTTCAAATACTTGCGATATAAACGATATAGCTTCAAATGCATGCGAAACAAACGAGTTAGCTTCACAGTCATTCGAAAAACATGATTTAGCTTCAAATCAATGCGAAGTAGAAGGTTTAGCTTCAAATCCAAGCGAAACAAATAATTTAGCTTCAAATACTTGCGATATAAATGATTTAGATTCAAGTACATGCGAAACAAACGAGTTAGCTTCACGTTCATTCGAAACACATGAGTTAGCTTCAAATCAATGCGAAGTAGAAGGTTTAGCTTCAAATCCATGCGAAATAAATGATTTAGCTTCAAATACTTGGGACATAAACGATATAGCTTCAAATGCATGCGAAACAAACGAGTTAGCTTCACATTCATTCGAAACACATGATTTAGCTTCAAATCAATGCGAAGAAGATGGTTTAGCTTCAAATCCAAGAGAAACAGATGATTTTGCTTCAAATACTGCGATATAAATGATTTAGATTCAACTGCATGCGAAACAAACAAGTTAGATTCAAATCCATGCAAAACAGGAGATTTAGATTCAAATCAAAGCAGAGTAGAAGTTTTAGCTTCAAATCCATGCGAAACACATGATTTATCTTCAAAGCTGCGCGAAGAAGAAGGTTTAGCTTCGAATCCAAGAGAAACAAATGATTTTACTTCAAATACTTGCGATATAAATGATTTAGATTCAACTGCATGCGAAACAAACAAGTTAGATTCAAATCCATGCAAAACCCCGAGATTTATATTCAAATCAATGCCGAGTAGAAGTTTTAGCTTCAAATCCATGCGAAACAAATGATTTAGCTTCAAATACTTGCGATATAAACGTTATAGCTTCACATTCATACGAAACACATGACTTAGGTTCAAAGCAAGGCGAAGTAGAAGGTTTAGCTTCAAATCCATGCGAAACAAATGATTTAGCTTCAAATACTTGCGATATAAACGATATAGCTTTAACTCGAAGCGAAACAAGCGAGTTAGCTTCAAATCCATGCGAAACACATGATATGTCTTCAACGGAATACGAAGTAGAAGGTTTATCTTCAAATCCATGCGAAACAAATGATTTAACTTCAAATACTAGCGATATAAATGATATAGCTTCAACTGGAAGCGAAACAAGCGAGTTAGCTTCAAATCCATGCGAAACAAATGATTTAGCTTCAAATACTTGCAATATAAACGATATAGCTTCAAATGCATGCGAAAAAACGAGTTAGCTTCACATTCATTCGAAACACACGATTTAGCTTCAAATCAATGCGAAGTATAAGATTCAGCTTCAAATTCATGCGAAACAAATGATTTAGCTTCAAATACTTGAGATATAAATGATTTAGCTTTAACTGGAAGCGAAACAAGCGAGTTAGCTTCTAATCCATGCGAAACAAACGAGTTAGCTTCACATTAATTCGAAACACATGATTTAGCCTCAAATCAATGCGAGGTAGAAGATTTAGCTTCAAACCCATGCGAAACAAATGATTTAGCTTCAAATACTTGCGATATAAACGATATATCTTCAAATGCATTAGAAACAAACGAGTTAGCTTCACAGTCATTCGAAACACATGATTTAGCTTCAAATCAATGCGAAGTAGAAGGTTTAGCTTCAAATCCATGCTAAACAAATGATTTACCTTGAAATACTTGCGATATAAATGATTTAGCTTTAACTGGAAGCGGAACAAGCGAGTTAGCTTCAAATCCACGTGAAACACATGATTTATCTTCCAAGCAATGCGAAGTAGAAGGTTTGGCTTCAAGTCCAAGCGAAACATATGATTTTGCTTCAAACACCTGCGATATAAATGATTTAGATTAAACTGCATGCGAAACAAACAAGTTAGTTTCAAGTCCATGCCAAAAAAGAGATTTAGATTTAAATCAATGCGGAGTAGAAGTTTTAGCTACAAATGCATGCGAAACAAATGATTTAGCTTCAAATACATGTGATATAAACGATATAGGTTCAAATGCATGCGATACAAACGAGTTAGCTTCACATTCATTCGAAAGACATGACTAAGGTTCAAAGCAAGGCGAAGTAGAAGGTTTAGCTTCAAATCCATGCGAAACAAATGATTTAGCTACAAATACTTGCGATATAAAAGATTTAGCTTTAACTGGAAACGAAACAAGCGAGGTAGCTTCAAATCCATGCGAAACAAATAATTTAGCTTCAAATCAAAGCGGAGAAGATTGATTAGCTTCAAATAAATGCGAAACAAATGATTTAACTTCAAATACTAGCGATATAAATGATATAGCTTCAACTGGTAGCGAAACAAGCGAGTTAGCTCCTAACCATGCGCAACAAATGATTTAGCTTCAAATACGTGCGATATAAACGATATAGCTTCAAATGCGTGCGATACAAACGAGTCAGCTTCACATTCATTCGAAACACATTATTTAGCTTCAAATCAATGCGAAGAAGAAGGTTTGGTTCAAATCCAAGAGAAACAAATGATTTTGCTTCAAATACTTGCGATATAAACGATATAGCTTCAAATGCGTGCGATACAAACGATTTAGCTTCACATTCATTCGAAACACATGACTTAGGATCAAATCAATGCGAAGTAGAAGGTTTAGCTTCAAATCCAAGAGAAACAAATGATTTTGCTTCAAATACTTGCGCTATAAATGATTTAGATTCAACTGCATGCGAAACAAACAAGTTAGATTCAAATCCATGCAAAACACGAGATTTAGATTCAAATCAATGCCGAGTAGAAGTTTCAGCTTCAAATCCATGCGAAACATATGATTTAGCTTCAAATACTTGCGATATAAACGATATAGCTTCAAATGAGCGCGACACACACGAGTTAGCTCCACAGTCATTCGAAACACATGATTTGGCTTCAAATCAATGCGAAGTAGAAGGTTTAGCTTCAAATCCATGCGAAACAAACGATTTACCTTCAAATACTGGCGATATAAATGATTTAGCATCAACTGCAAGCGATACATGCGAAGAAGCTTCTAACTCATGCGAAAAAAAAGATTTAGCTAAAATCCTTGGGACATAAACGATATAGCTTCAAATGCATGCGAAACAATCGAGTTAGCTTCACATTCATTCGAAACACATGATTTAGCTTCAAATCAATGCGAAGAAGAAGGTTTAGCTTCAACCCACGCGAAACAAATGATTTTGCTTCAAATACTTGGGATATAAATGATTTATATTCAACTGCATGCGAAACAAACAAGTTAGATTCAAATCCGTGCAAAACACGAGATTTGGAATTAAATCAATGCCGAGTAGAAGTTTTAGTTTCAAATCCTTGCGAAACAAATGATTTAGCTTCAAATACTTGGGATATATATGATTTAGCTTTAACTGGAAGCGGAACAAGTGAGTTAGCTTCAAATCCATGCGAGACACATGATTTGTCTTCAAAGGAGTACGAAGTCGAAGGTTTATCTTCAAATCCATGCGAAACAAATGATTTAACTTCAAATACTAGCGATATAAATGATTTAGATTCAACTCCATGCGAAACACATGATTTATCTTCAAAGCGACGCGAAGTAGAAGGTTTAGCTTCAAATCCATGCGAAACAAATGATTTGCCTTCAAATACTTGCGATATATATGATTTAGCTTTAACTGGAAGCGGAACAAGCGAGTTAGCTTCAAATCCATGCGAGACACATGATTTGTCTTCAAAGGAGTACGAAGTCGAAGGTTTATCTTCAAATCCATGCGAAACAAATGATTTAACTTCAAATACTAGCGATATAAAAGATATAGCTTCAACTGGAAGCGAAACAAGCGAGTTAGCTACTAATCCATGCGAAACAAATGATTTAGCTTCAAATACTTGCGATATAAACGATATAGCTTTAACTGGAAGCGGAACAAGCGAGTTAGCTTCAAAACCATGCGAAACACACGATTTGTCTTCAACGGAATACGAAGTAGAAGGTTTATCTTCAAATCCATGCGAAACAAATGTTTTAACTTCAAATATTAGCGATATAAATGATATAGCTTCAACTGCATGCGAAACAAGCGAGTTAGATTTTAAATCCACGCGAAACACATGACAAAGCTTCAAATCAGTGCGAGGTAGAAGGTTTAGCTTCAAATCCATGCGAAACAAATGATTTAGCTTCAAATACTAGCGATATAAACGATATATCTTCAAATGCATGCGAAACAAACGAGTTAGCTTCACAGTCATTCGAAACACATGATTTAGCTTCAAATCAATGCGAAGTAGAAGGTTTAGCTTCAAATCCAAGCCAAACAAATAATTTAGCTTCAAATACTTGCGATATAAATGATTTAGATTCAACTGCATGCGAAACAAACGAGTTAGCTTCACGTTCATTTGAAACACATGATTTAGATTCAAATCAATGCCGAGTAGAAGTTTTAGCTTCAAATCCAAGCGAAACAAATGATTTTGCTTCAAATACTTGCGATATAAACGATATAGCTTCAAATGCATGCGAAACAAACGAGTTAGCTTCACATTCATTCGAAACACATGATTTAGCTTCAAATCAATGCGAAGTAGAAGGTTTAGCTTCATATCCAAGCGAAACAAATAATTTAGCTTCAAATACTTGCGATATAAATGATTTAGATTCAACTGCATGCGAAACAAACGAGTTAGCTTCAAATCCACGCGAAACACGTGATTTATCTTCCTTGCATTGCGCAGTAGAAGGTTTAGCTTCAAATCCATGCGACACAAATGATTTAGCTTTAAATACTTGCGATATAAACGTTGTATCTTCAAATGCATGCGAAACAAACAAGTTAGATTCAAATCCATGCAAAACACGAAATTTATATTCAAATCAATGCCGAGTAGAAGTTTTAGCTTCAAATCCATGCGAAGCAAATGATTTAGCTTCAAATACTTGCGATATAAACGATATAGCTTCAAATTCATGCGAAACAAACGAGTTAGTTTCACAGTCATTCGAAACACATGATTTAGCTTCAAATCAATGCGAAGTAGAAGGTTTAGCTTCAAATCCATGCGAAACAAATGATTTACCTTCAAATACTTGCGATATAAATGATTTAGCTTTAACTGGAAGCGAAACAAGCGAGTTAGCTTCTAATCCATGCGAAACAAACGAGTTAGCTTCACATTAATTCGAAACACATGACTTAGCCTCAAATCAATGCGAGGTAGAAGATTTAGCTTCAAATCCATGCGAAACAAATGATTTTGCTTCAAATACTTGCGATATTAACGATATATCTTCAAATGCATGAGAAACAAACGAGTTAGCTTCACAGTCATTCGAAACACACGATTTAGCTTCAAATCAATGCGAAGTAGAAGGTTTAGCTTCAAATCCATGCGAAACAAATGATTTAGCTCCAAGTACTTGCGATATAAATGATTTAGCTTCAACTGGAAGCGAGACAAACGAGTTAGCTTCACATTCATGCGAAAACACATGATTTATATTCAAAGCAACGCGAAGTAGAAGGATTAGCTTCAAATCCATGCGAAACAAATGGTTTAGCTTCAAGTACTAGCGATATAAATGACTTAGCTCCAACTGGAAGCGAGACATGCGAGTTAGCTTCAAATCCATGCGAAACAAATGATTTAGCTTCAAATACTTGCGATATAAATGATTTAGATGCAACTCCATGCGAAACAAACAAGTTAGATTCAAATCCATGCGAAAAAAGAGATTTAGATTTAAATCAATGCGGAGTAGAAGTTTTAGTTTCAAACTCTTGCGAAACAAATGATTTAGTTTCAAATACTTGCGATATAAACGATATAGCTTCAAATTCATGCGAAACAAACGAGTTAGCTTCACAGTCATTCGAAACACATGATTTAGCTTCAAATCAATGCGAAGTAGAAGATTTAGCTTCATTCCATGTGAAACAAATGATTTAGCTTCAAATACTAGCGATATAAATGATTTAGCTTCAACTGCATGCGAAACAATCGAGTTAGATTTTAAATCCACGCGAAACACATGACAAAGCTTCAAATCAGTGCGAGGTAGAAGGTTTAGCTTCAAATCCATGCGAAACAAATGATTTAGCTTCAAATACTAGCGATATAAATGATTTAGCTTCAACTGGAAGCGAAACAATCGAGTTAGATTCAAATCCACGCGAAACACATGATTTACTTTCTAATACTTGCGATATAAATGATTTAGCTCCAACTGGAAGCGAGACATGCGAGTTAGCTTCAAATCCATGCGAAACAAATGATTTAGCTTCAAGTACTTGCGATATAAATGATTTAGCTTCAACTGGAAGCGAGACAAACGAGTTAGCTTCACATTCATGCGAAAACACATGATTTAGTTACAAATCAATGCGACGTAAAAGCTTTGGCTTCAAATCCATGCGAAACAAATGATTTAGCTTCAAATACTTGCGACATAAATGGTTTAGATTCAACTGCATGCGAAACAAACAACTTAGATTCACAATCATTCGAAACACATGATTTAGCTTCAAATCAATGCGAAGTAGAAGGTTTAGCTTCAAATACTTGCGATATAAATGATTTAGATTCAACTGCATGCGAAAAAAACAAGTTAGAATCAAATTAATGCGAGAAAAGAGATTTAGATTTAAATCAATGCGGAGTAGAAGTTTTAGCTTCAAATCCTTGCGAAACAAATGATTTGCCTTCAAATACTTGCGATATAAACGATATAGATTCAAATGCATGCGAAACAAACGAGTTCGCTTCACAGTCATTCGAAACACATGATTTAGCTTCAAATCAATGCGAAGTAGAAGGTTTAGCTTCAAATCCATGCGATACGAATGATTTTGCTTCAATTACTTGCGATATAAATGATTTAGATTCAACTGCATGCGAAACAATCGAGTTAGATTTTAAATCCACGCGAAACACATGACAAAGCTTCAAATCAGTGCGAGGTAGAAGGTTTAGCTTCAAATCCATGCGAAACAAATGATTTGCTTTCAAATACTTGCGATATAAACGATATAGCTTTAACTGGAAGCGGAACAAGCGAGTTAGCTTCTAATTCATGCGAAACGAATGATTTAGCTTCAAATACTTGCGATATAAACGATATAGCTTCAAATGCGTGCGAAAAAACGAGTTAGATTCACATTCATTCGAAACACACGATTTAGCTTCAAATCAATGCGAAGTAGAAGATTGAGCTTCAAATCCATGCGAAACAAATGATTTAGCTTCAAATACTTGAGATATAAATGATTTAGCTTCAACTGGAAGCGAATCAATCGAGTTAGATTCAAATCCACGCGAAATACATGATTTATCTTCCAAGCAATGCAAAGTAGAAGGTTTAGCTTCAAATCGATGCCAAACAAATGATTTAGCTTCAAGTACTAGCGATATAAATTACTTAGCACCAACTGGAAGCGAGACATGCGAGTTAGCTTCAAATCCATGCGAAACAAATGATTTAGCTTCAAGTACTTGCGATATAAACGATATAACTTCAAATGCATGCGAAACAAACGAGTTGGCTTCACATTCATTCGAAACACATGATTTAGCATCAAATCAATGCGAAGTAGAAGAATTAGCTTCAAATCCAAGCGAAACAAATGGTTTTGCTTCAAATACTTGCGATATAAATGATTTAGATTCAAATGCATGCGAAACAAACAAGTTAGATTCAAATCCATGCGAAAAAAGAGATTTAGATTTAAATCAATGCGGAGTAGAAGTTTTAGTTTCAAACTCTTGCGAAACAAATGATTTAGTTTCAAATACTTGCGATATAAACGATATAGCTTCAAATTCATGCGAAACAAACGAGTTAACTTCACAGTCATTCGAAACACATGATTTAGCTTCAAATCAATGCGAAGTAGAAGATTTAGCTTCAAATCCATGTGAAACAAATGATTTAGCTTCAAATACTTGCGATATAAATGACTTAGCTTCAACTGCATGCGAAACAATCGAGTTAGATTTTAAATCCACGCGAAACACATGACAAAGCTTCAAATCAGTGCGAGGTAGAAGGTTTAGCTTCAAATCCATGCGAAACAAATGATTTAGCTTCAAATACTAGCGATATAAATGATTTAGCTTCAACTGGAAGCGAAACAATCGAGTTAGATTCAAATCCACGCGAAACACAGTATTTATCTTCCAAGCAATGCGAAGTAGAAGGTTTAGCTTCAAATCCATGCGAAACAAATGATTTACTTTCAAATACTTGCGATATAAATGATTTAGCTCCAACTGGAAGCGAGACATGCGAGTTAGCTTCAAATCCATGCGAAACAAATGATTTAGCTTCAAGTACTTGCGATATAAATGATTTAGCTTCAACTGGAAGCGAGACAAACGAGTTAGCTTCATATTCATGCGAAAACACATGATTTAGCTACAAATCAATGCGACGTAAAAGCTTTGGCTTCAAATCCATGCGAAACAAATGATTTAGCTTCAAATACTTGCGATATAAATGGTTTAGATTCAACTGCATGCGAAACAAACAAGTTAGAATCAAATTCATGCGAGAAAAGAGATTTAGATTTAAATCAATGCGGAGTAGAAGTTTTAGCTTCAAATCCTTGCGAAACAAATGATTTGCCTTCAAATACTTGCGATATAAACGATATAGATTCAAATGCATGCGAAACAAACGAGTTAGCTTCACAGTCGTTCGAAACACATTATTTAGCTTCAAATCAATGCGAAGTAGAAGGTTTAGCTTCAAATCCATGCGAAACGAATGATTTTGCTTCAATTACTTGCGATATAAATGATTTAGATTCAACTGCATGCGAAACAAACAAGTTAGATTCAAATCCATGCAAAACACGAGATTTATATTCAAATCAATGCCGAGTAGGAGTTTTAGCTTCAAATCCATGCGAAACAAATGATTTAGCTTCAAATACTTGCGATATAAACGTTATAGCTTCAAATGCATGCGAAACAAACGAGTTAGCTTCACAGTCATTCGAAACACATGATTTATCTTCAAATCAATGCGAAATAGAAGGTTTAGCTTCAAATCCAAGACAAACAAATGATTTTGCTTCAAATACTTGCGATATAAATGATTTAGATTCAACTGCATGCGAAACAAACAAGTTAGATTCAAATCCATGCAAAACACGAGATTTATATTCAAATCAATGCCGAGTAGAAGTTTTAGCTCCAAATAAATGCGAAACAAACGAGTTAGCATCACAGTCATTCGAAACACATGATTTAGCTTCAAATCAATGCGAAGTAGAAGGTTTAGCTTCAAATCCATGCGAAACAAATGATTTACCTTCAAATACTTGCGATATAAATGATTTAGCTTTAACTGGAAGCGAAACAAGCGAGTTAGCTTCTAATCCATGCGAAACAAACGAGTTAGTTTCACATTAATTCGAAACACATGATTTAGCCTCAAATCAATTCGAGGTAGAAGATTTAGCTTCAAATCCATGCGAAACAAATGATTTAGCTTCAAATACTTGCGATATAAATGATTTAGATTCAACTACATGCGAAACAAACAACTTAGATACACAGTCATTCGAAACACATGATTTAGCTTCCATTCAATGCGAAGTAGAAGATTTAGCTTCAAATCCAAGCGAAACAAATGATTTTGCGTCAAATACTTGCGATATAAATGATTTAGATTCAACTGCATGCGAAACAAACAAGTTAGATTCAAATCCATGCGAAAAAAGAGATTTAGATTTAAAATCAATGCGGAGTAGAAGTTTTAGCTTCAAATCCTTGCGAAACAAATGATTTAGCTTCAAATACTTGGGATATAAACGATATATCTTCAAATGCATGCGAAACAAACGAGTTAGCTTCACAGTCATTCGAAACACATGATTTAGCTTCAAATCAATGCGAAGTAGAAGGTTTAGCTTCAAATCCATGCGAAACAAATGATTTTCCTTCAAATACTTGCGATATAAATGATTTAGCTTTAACTGGAAGCGAAACAAGCGAGTTAGCTTCTAATCCATGCGAAACAAACGAGTTAGCTTCACATTAATTCGAAACACATGATTTAGCCTCAAATCAATGCGAGGTTGAAGATTTAGCTTCAAATCCATGCGACACAAATGATTTAGATTCAAATACTTGCGATATAAACGATATATCTTCAAATGCATGCGAAACAAACGAGTTAGCTTCACAGTCATTCGAAACACATGATTTAGCTTCAAATCAATGCGAAGTAGAAGGTTTAGCTTCAAATACATGCGAAACAAATGATTTACCTTCAAATACTTGCGATATAAATGATTTAGCTTTAACTGGAAGCGAATTAATCGAGTTAGCTTCAAATTCATGCGAAACAAACGAGTTAGCTTCACAGTCATTCGAAACACATGATTTAGCTTCAAATCAATGCGAAGTAGAAGGTTTAGCTTCAAATCCAAGCCAAACAAATAATTTAGCTTCAAATACTTGCGATATAAATGATTTAGATTCAACTGCATGCGAAACAAACGAGTTAGCTTCACAGTCATTCGAAACACATGATTAATCTTCAAATCAATGCGATGTAGAAGATTTAGCTTCACATCCATGTGAAACAAATGATTTAGCTTCAAATACTTGCGATATAAATGACATAGCTTCAACTGCATGCGAAACAATCGAGTTAGCTTCAAATCCATGCGAAACAAATGATTTGGCTTCAAGTACTTGCGATATAAACGATATAGCTTCAAATCCATGCGAAACAAATGATTTAGCTTCAAGTACTTGCGATATAAATGATTTAGCTTCAACTGGAAGCGAGACAAACGAGTTAGCATCCCATTCATGCGAAAACACATGATTTATATTAAAAAGCAACGCGAAGTAGAAGGATTAGCTTCCAATCCATGCGAAACAAATGGTTTAGCTTCAAGTACTAGCGATATAAATGACTTAGCTCCAACTGGAAGCGAGACATGCGAGTTAGCTTCAAATCCATGCGAAACAAATGATTTAGCTTCAAATACTATCGATATAAATGATTTAGCTTCAACTGGAAGCGAAACAAGCGAGTTAGCTTCTAATCCATGCGAAACAAATGATTTATCTTCACGTTTTTTCGATATAAACGATATAGCTTCAAATGCATGCGAAACAAACCAGTTGGGTTCACAGACATTCGAAACACATGATTTAGCTTCAAATCAATGCGAAGTAGAAGGTTAAGCTTCAAATCCATGCGAAACAAATGATTTAGCTTCAAAGACTATCGATATAAATGATATAGCTTCAAATGCATGCGAAACAAGCGAGTTAGCTTCACTTTCATTCGAAACACATGATTTATCTTCAAATCAATGCGAAGTAGAAGGTTTAGCTTCAAATCCATGCGTCACAAATGATTTAGCTTCAAATGCTTGCGATATAAATGATTTAGCTTCAACTGGATACGAGACATACTAGCTAGCTTCACATTCATGCGAAACACATGATTTAGCTTCAAATACTTCCGATATAAATGATTTAGATTCTACTGCATGCGAAACAAACAAGTTAGATTCAAATCCATGCGAAAAACGAGATTTTGATTTAAATCAATGCGGAGTAGAAGTTTTAGCTTCAAATCCATGCGAAACAAATGATTTAGCTTCAAATACTTGCGATATAAACGATATAGCTTCAAATGCATGCGATACAAACGAGTTATCTTCACATTCATTCGAAACACATGACTTAGGTTCAAATCAATGCGAAGTAGAAGGTTTAGCTTCAAATCCATGCGAAACAAATGATTTAGCTTCAAATACATGCGATATAAATGATTTAGCTTTAACTGGAAGCGAAACAAGCGAGTTAGCTTCTAATCCATGCGAAACAAACGAGTTAGCTTCACATTAATTCGAAACACATGATTTAGCCTCAAATCAATGCGAGGTTGAAGATTTAGCTTCAAATCCATGCGACACAAATGATTTAGATTCAAATACTTGCGATATAAACGATATATCTTCAAATGCATGCGAAACAAACGAGTTAGCTTCACAGTCATTCGAAACACATGATTTAGCTTCAAATCAATGCGAAGTAGAAGGTTTAGCTTCAAATACATGCGAAACAAATGATTTACCTTCAAATACTTGCGATATAAATGATTTAGCTTTAACTGGAAGCGAATTAATCGAGTTAGCTTCAAATTCATGCGAAACAAACGAGTTAGCTTCACAGTCATTCGAAACACATGATTTAGCTTCAAATCAATGCGAAGTAGAAGGTTTAGCTTCAAATCCAAGCCAAACAAATAATTTAGCTTCAAATACTTGCGATATAAATGATTTAGATTCAACTGCATGCGAAACAAACGAGTTAGCTTCACAGTCATTCGAAACACATGATTAATCTTCAAATCAATGCGATGTAGAAGATTTAGCTTCACATCCATGTGAAACAAATGATTTAGCTTCAAATACTTGCGATATAAATGACATAGCTTCAACTGCATGCGAAACAATCGAGTTAGCTTCAAATCCATGCGAAACAAATGATTTGGCTTCAAGTACTTGCGATATAAACGATATAGCTTCAAATCCATGCGAAACAAATGATTTAGCTTCAAGTACTTGCGATATAAATGATTTAGCTTCAACTGGAAGCGAGACAAACGAGTTAGCATCCCATTCATGCGAAAACACATGATTTATATTAAAAAGCAACGCGAAGTAGAAGGATTAGCTTCCAATCCATGCGAAACAAATGGTTTAGCTTCAAGTACTAGCGATATAAATGACTTAGCTCCAACTGGAAGCGAGACATGCGAGTTAGCTTCAAATCCATGCGAAACAAATGATTTAGCTTCAAATACTATCGATATAAATGATTTAGCTTCAACTGGAAGCGAAACAAGCGAGTTAGCTTCTAATCCATGCGAAACAAATGATTTATCTTCACGTTTTTTCGATATAAACGATATAGCTTCAAATGCATGCGAAACAAACCAGTTGGGTTCACAGACATTCGAAACACATGATTTAGCTTCAAATCAATGCGAAGTAGAAGGTTAAGCTTCAAATCCATGCGAAACAAATGATTTAGCTTCAAAGACTATCGATATAAATGATATAGCTTCAAATGCATGCGAAACAAGCGAGTTAGCTTCACTTTCATTCGAAACACATGATTTATCTTCAAATCAATGCGAAGTAGAAGGTTTAGCTTCAAATCCATGCGTCACAAATGATTTAGCTTCAAATGCTTGCGATATAAATGATTTAGCTTCAACTGGATACGAGACATACTAGCTAGCTTCACATTCATGCGAAACACATGATTTAGCTTCAAATACTTCCGATATAAATGATTTAGATTCTACTGCATGCGAAACAAACAAGTTAGATTCAAATCCATGCGAAAAACGAGATTTTGATTTAAATCAATGCGGAGTAGAAGTTTTAGCTTCAAATCCATGCGAAACAAATGATTTAGCTTCAAATACTTGCGATATAAACGATATAGCTTCAAATGCATGCGATACAAACGAGTTATCTTCACATTCATTCGAAACACATGACTTAGGTTCAAATCAATGCGAAGTAGAAGGTTTAGCTTCAAATCCATGCGAAACAAATGATTTAGCTTCAAATACATGCGATATAAATGATTTAGCTTCAACTGGAAGTGAATCAAGTGAGTCAGCTTCAAATCCATGCGAAACACATAATATATCTTCAAAGCAACGCGAAGTAGAAGGTTTAGCTTCAAATCCATGCGAAACAAATGATTTGGCTTCAAATACTTGCGATATAAACGATATTGAATCAAATGCATGCGAAACAAACGAGTTAGCTTCACAGTCATTCGAAACACGTGATTTAGCTTCAAATCAATGCGACGTAGAAGGTTATGCATAAAATCCATGCGCAACAAATGATTTAGCTTCAAATACTTCCGATATAAATGATTTAGCTTCAACAGCATGCGGAACAAACGAGTTAGCATCAAATCCATGCGAAACACATGATTTGTCTTCAAAGCAATGCGAAGTCGTAGGTTTAGCTTCAAGTCCATCCGAATCAAATGATTTGGCTTCCAATACTTGCGATATAAATGATTTAGATTCAACTGCATGCGAAACAAACAAGTTAGATTCAAATCCATGATAAAAACGAGATTTAGATTTAAATCAATGCGGAGTAGAAGTATTAGCTACAAATCCATGCGAAACAAATGATTTAGCTTCAAATACTTGCGATATAAATGATTTAGATTCAAATGCATGCGAAACAAACAACTTAGATTCACATGCATTCGAAACACATGATTTAGTTTCAAATCAATGCGAAGTAAAAGGTTTAGCTTCAAATCCAAGCGAAACAAATGATTTAGCTTCAAATACTTGCGATATAAACGATATAGCTTCAAATGCATGCGAAACAAACGAGTTAGCTTCACATTCAATCGAAACACATGATTTAGCTTCAAATCAATGCGAAGTAGAAGGTTTAGCTTCAAATCCATGCGAAACAAATGATTTTGCTTCAAATACATGCGATATAAATGATTTAGCTTCAACTGGAAGTGAATCAAGTGAGTCAGCTTCAAATCCATGCGAAACACATGATACGTCTTCAAAGCAACGCGAAGTAGAAGGTTTAGCTTCAAATCCATGCGAAACAAATGATTTAGCTTCAAATACTTTCGATATAAATGATTTAGATTCAACTGCATGCGAAACAAACTAGTTAGATTCAAATCCATGCAAAACATGAGATTTAGCTTCAAATCAATGCGACGTAGAAGGTTTAGCATAAAATCCATGCGAAACAAATGATTTAGCTTCAAATACTTCCAATATAAATGATTTAGCTTCAACTGCATGCGGAACAAACGAGTTAGCATCAAATCCATGCAAAACACGAGATTTAGATTCAAATCAATGCCGAGTAGAAGTATTAGCTTCAAATCCATGCGAAACACATGATTTATCTTCAAGTATTTGCGATATAAACGATATAGCTTCAAATACGTGCGAAACAAACGAGTTAGGTTCACAGTCATTCGAAACACATGCTTTAGCTTCAAATCAATGCGAAGTAGAAGGTTTAGCTTCAAATCCATGCGAAACAAATGATTTAGCTTCAAATACTATCGATATAAATGATTTAGCTTCAACTGGAAGCGAAACAAGCGAGTTAGCTTCTAATCCATGCGAAACAAATGATTTATCTTCACGTTTTTTCGATATAAACGATATAGCTTCAAATGCATGCGAAACAAACCAGTTGGGTTCACAGACATTCGAAACACATGATTTAGCTTCAAATCAATGCGAAGTAGAAGGTTAAGCTTCAAATCCATGCGAAACAAATGATTTAGCTTCATATACTTGGGATATAAATGATTTAGATTCAACTGCATGCGAAACAAACAAGTTAGATTCAAATCCATGCGAGAAACGAAATTTAGATTTAAATCAATGCGGAGTAGAAGTTTTAGCTACAAATCCATGCGAAACAAATGATTTAGCTTCAAATACTTGCGATATAAACGATATAGCTTCAAATGCATGCGATACGAACGAGTTAGATTCTAATCCATGCGAAACAAATGATTTAGTTTCAAATACTTGCGATATAAACGATATAGCTTCAAAAGTATGCGAAACAAACGAGTTAGCTTCACATTCATTCGAAACACATGACTTAGGTTCAAAGCAATGCGAAGTAGAAGGATTAGCTTCAAATCCATGCGAACCAAATGATTCAGCTTCAAATACTTGCGATATAAATGATTTAGTATTAACTGGAAGCGAACAAGCGAGTTAGCTTCAAATCCATGCGAAACACATGATTTGTCTTCAAAGCAATACGAAGAAGAAGGTTTAGCATCAAATCCAAGCGAAACACATGATTTGTCTCCAAAGGAATATGAAGTAGAAGGTTTAGCTTCAAATCCATGCGAAACAAATGATTTACCTTCGAATACTAGCGATATAAATGATTTAGCTTCAACTGGAAGCGAGACAAACGAGTTAGCTTCACATTCATGCGAAACACATGATCTAGCTTCAAATCAATGCGAGGTAAAAGCTTTGGCTTCAAATCCATGCGAAACAAATTATTTACCTTCAAATACTTGCGATATAAATGATTTAGATTCAACTTCATGCGAAATAAACAACTTAGATTCAGATTCATTCGAAGCACATGATTTAGCTTCAAATCAATGCGAAGTAGAAGATTTAGCTTCAAATCCTAGCGAAACAAATGATATTGCTTCATATACTTGCGATATAAATGATTTAGATTCAACTGCATGCGAAACAAACAAGTTAGATTCAAATCCATGCGAAACAAATGATTTGTCTTCAAACGAATACGAACGATAGAAGGATTAGCTTCAAATCCATGCGATACAAATGATTTAACTTAAAATACTAGCGATATAAATGATATAGCTTCAATTGGAAGCGAAATAAGCGAGTTAGCTTCTAATCCATGCGAAACAAATGATTTACCTTCTAGTACTAGCGATATAAATGATTTCACGTCAACTGGAAGCGAAACGAGCGAGTTAGCTTCTAATCCATGCGAAAAAAAATTTAGATCAAATACTTGCGATATAAATGATTTAGATTCAACTGGAAGTGAAACAAGCGAGTTAGCATCAAATCCATGCGAAAAACATGATTTATCTTCAAAGCAACGCGAAGTAGAAGGTTTATCTTCAAATCCATGCGAAACAAATGATTTAGCTTCAAATAATTGCGATATAAAAGATTTAGCTTTAACTGGAAGCGAAACAAGCGAGTTAGCTTCAAATACATGCAAAACAAATGATTTGTCTTCAAAGGAATACGAAGTAGAAGGTTTAGCTTCAAATCCATGTAAAACAAATGATTTAACTTCAAATACTAGCGATATAAATGATTTAGCTTCAACTGGCAGCGAAACAAGCGAGTTAGCTTCAAATCCATGCGAAACAAATGATTTAACTTCAAATACTTGCGATACAAATGATTTAGCTTCAACTGGAAGCGAAACAAGCGAGTTAGCTTCTAACTCATACGAAACACATGAGTTAACTGCAAATCCACGCGGAGTAGAAGGTTTAGCTTCAAATCCATGAGAAACAAGTGATTTAGCTTCAAATACTTGCGATATAAATGACTTAGCTTCCACCTGGGAGGGAAACATGCGAGTTAGCTTCAAATCCATGCGAAACAAATGATTTAGCTTCAAGTACTTGCGATATAAACGATATAGCTTCAAATGCATGCGAAACAAACGAGTTAGCTTCACATTCATTCGAAACACATGATTTAGCTTCAAATCAATGCGAAGTAGAAGGTTTGGCTTCAAATCCAAGCGAAAACAAATAATATAGCTTCAAATACTTGCGATACAAATGATTTAGATTCAACTGCATGCGAAACAAACGAGTTAGCTTCAAATCCACGCAAACACATTATTTATCTTCCATGCATTGCGAAGTAGAAGGTTTAGCTTCAAATCGATGCGAAACAAATGATTTAGCTTCAAATACTTGCGATATAAATGATTTACCTTTAACAGGAAGCGAAACAAGCGAGTTAGCTTCAAATACATGCGAAACAAATGATTTGTCTTCAAAGGAATACGAAGTAGAAGGATTAGCTTCAAATCCATGCGAAACAAATGATTTAACTTCAAATACTAGCGATATAAATGATATAGCTTCAATTGGAAGCGAAACAAGCGAGTTAGCTTCTAATCCATGCGAAACAAATGATTTACCTTCGAATACTAGCGATATAAATGATTTAGCGTCAACTGGAAGCGAAACAAGCGAGTTAGCCTCTAATCCATGCGAAAAAAAACATTTAGCTTCAAATACTTGCGAAATGAACGATATAGATTCAAATGCATGCGAAACAAACGAGTTAGCTTCAAATCCACGCGAAACACATGATTTGTCTACAAAGGAATACGAAGTAGAAGCTTTAGATTCAAATCCATGCGAAACAAATGATTTAGCTTCAAATACTTGCGATATAAACGATATAGCTTCAAATCCATGCGAAACAAACGAGTCAGCTTCACATTCATTCGAAACACATGATTTAGCTTCAAATCAATGCGAAGAAGAAGGTTTGGTTCAAATCCAAGAGAAACAAATGACTTTGCTTCAAATACTTGCGATATAAATGATTTAGATTCAACTGCATGCGAAACAAACAAGTTAGATTCAAATCCATGCAAAACACGAGATTTAGATTCAAATCAATGCCGAGCAGAAGTTTTAGCTTCAAATCCATGCGAAACACATGATTTAACTTCAAATCCACGCGGAGTAGAAGGTTTAACTTCAAATCCATGCGAAACAAATGATTTAGCTTCAAATACTTCCGATATAAATGATTTAGATTCAACTGCATGCGAAACAAACGAGTTAGCTTCAAATCCATGCGAAACACATGATTTATCTTCAAAGCTACGCGAAGTAGAAGGTTTAGCTTCAAATCCATGCGAAACAAATGATTTTGCTTCAAATACTTGCGATAAAATTGATTTTGATTCAACTGCATACGAAACAACAAGCTAGATTCAAATCCATGCAAAACACGAGATTTATATTCAAATCAATGCCGAGTAGAAGTTTTAGCTTCAAATCCATGCGAAACAAATGAATAGCTTCAAATACTTCCGATATGAATGATTTAGCTTCAACTGGAAGCGAGACAAACGAGTTATCTTCACATTCACGCGAAACACATGATTTAGCTCCAAATCAATGCGTAGTAGAAGTTTTAGCTTCAAATCCATGCGAAACAAATGATTTAGCTTCAAATACCAGCGATATAAATGATTTAGCTTCAACTGGAAGCAAAACAAGCGAGTTAGCTTCAAATGCATGCGAAACAAACGAGTTAGCTTCTAAACAATGCGAAACACATGATTTAACTTCTAATCAATGCAGAGTAGAAGGTTCAGCTTCAAATCCATGCGAAAAAAATGATTTAGCTTCAAATCCATGCGAACCACGTGATTTAGCTTCAAATCAATGCGGAGTAGAAGGTTTATATTCAAATCCATGCGAAATAAATGATTTAGCTTCAAATCCTTGCGATATAAATGATTTAGCTTCAACTTGAAGCGAAACAAGCGAGTTAGCTTCTAAACCATGCGAAACACATGATTTAACTTCTAATCAATGCGGAGTAGATGGTTTAGCTTCAAATCCATGCGAAACAAATGATTTAGCTTCAAATCCGTGCGAACCACGTGATTTAGCTACAAATCAATGTGGAGTCGAAGGTTGAGCTTCAAATCCATGCGAAACAAATGATTTAGCTTCAAATACTTGCGATATAAATGATTTAGCTTCAACTGGAAGCGAAACAAGCGAGTTAGTTTCTAACCCATGCGAAACACATGATATAACTTCTAATCAATGCGGAGTAGAAGGTTTAGCTTCAAATCCATGCGAAAAAAAAGATTTAGCTTCAAATACTTGCGATATAAATGATTTAGCTCCAACTGGAAGCGAAACATGCGAGTTAGCTTCAAATCCATGCGAAACAAATGATTTAGCTTCAGATCAATGCGAAGTAGAAGGTTTAGCTTCAAATCCAAGCGAAACAAATAATTTAGCTTCAAATACTTCCGATATAAATGATTTAGCTTCAACTGGAAGCGAGACAAATGAGTTAGCTTCACATTCATGCGAAACAAATGATTTAGCTTCAAATACTTGCGATATAAATGATTTAGATTCAACTCCATGCGAAACAAACGAGTTAGCTTCAAATCCACGCGAAACACATGATTTATCTTCCATGCATTGCGAAGTAGAAGGTTTAGCTTCATATCCATGCGAAACAAATGATTTAGCTTCAAATACTTCCGATATAAATGATTTAGCTTCAACTGGAAGCGAGACAAACGAGTTAGCTTCACATTCATGCGAAACAAATGCTTTAGCTTCAAATACTTGCGATATAAACGATATAGATTCAAATGCATGCGAAACAAACGAGTTAGCTACACGTTCATTCGAAGCACATGATTTAGCTTCAAATCAATGCGTAGTAAAAGGTTTAGCTTCATATCCATGCGAAACAAACGAGTTAGATTCAACTCCATGCGAAACAAACGAGTTAGCTTCAAATCCACGCGAAACACATGATTTATCTTCCATGCATTGCGAAGTAGAAGGTTTAGCTTCATATCCATGCGAAACAAATGATTTAGCTTCAAATACTTCCGATATAAATGATTTAGCTTCAACTGGAAGCGAGACAAACGAGTTAGCTTCACATTCATGCGAAACAAATGCTTTAGCTTCAAATACTTGCGATATAAACGATATAGATTCAAATGCATGCGAAACAAACGAGTTAGCTTCACGTTCATTCGAAGCACATGATTTAGCTTCAAATCAATGCGTAGTAAAAGGTTTAGCTTCATATCCATGCGAAACAAACGAGTTAGATTCAACTCCATGCGAAACAAACGAGTTAGCTTCAAATCCACGCGAAACACATGATTTATCTTCCATGCATTGCGAAGTAGAAGGTTTAGCTTCATATCCATGCGAAACAAATGATTTAGCTTCAAATACTTCCGATATAAATGATTTAGCTTCAACTGGAAGCGAGACAAACGAGTTAGCTTCACATTCATGCGAAATAAATGCTTTAGCTTCAAATACTTGCGATATAAACGATATAGATTCAAATGCATGCGAAACAAACGAGTTAGCTTCAAGTTCATTCGAAGCACATGATTTAGCTTCAAATCAATGCGTAGTAAAAGGTTTAGCTTCATATCCATGCGAAACAAACGAGTTAGCTTCAAATCCACGCGAAACACATGATTTATCTTCCATGCATTGCGAAGTAGAAGGTTTAGCTTCAAATCCATGCGAAACAAATGATTTAGCTTCAAATACTTGCGATATAAATGATTTAGCTTTAACTGGAAGCGAGACAAACGAGCTAGCTTCACATTCATACGAAACAAATGATTTAGCTTCAAATACTTGCGATATAAATGATTTAGCTCCAACTGGAAGCGAATCATGCGAGTTAGCTTCAAATCCATGCGAAACAAATGATTTAGCTTCAAATCAATGCGAAGTAGAAGTTTTAGCTTCAAATCCAAGCGAAACAAATAATTTAGCTTCAAATACTTGCAATATAAATGATTTAGCCTCAACTGGAAGCGAGACAAACGAGCTAGCTTCACATTCATGCGAAACAAATGATTTAGCTTCAAATACTTGCGATATAAATGATTTAGATTCAAATCCACGCGAAACACATGATTTATCTTCCATGCATTGCGAAGTAGAATGTTTAGCTTCAAATCCATGCGAAACAAATGATTTAGCTTCAAATACTTGCGATATAAATGATTTAGCTTCAACTGGAAGCGAGACAATCGAGCTAGCTTCACATTCATGCGAAACACATGATTTAGCTTCAAATCAATGCGAAGTAAAAGGTTTAGCTTCAAATCCAAGCGAAACAAATGATTTAGCTTCAAATACTTGCGATATAAACGATAAAGCTTCAAATGCATGCGATACAAACGAGTTAGATTCTAATCCATGCGAAACAAATGATTTAGTTTCAAATACTTGCGATATAAACGATATAGATTCAAATGCATGCGAAACAAACGAGTTAGCTTCACATTCATTCGAAAGACATGATTTAGCTTCAAATCAATGCGAAGAAGAGGGTTTTTGCATCAAATCCAGGCGAAACACATGATTTGTCTTCAAAGGAATACGAAGTAGAAGGTTTAGCTTCAAATCCATGCGAAACAAATGATTTAATTTCAAATACTAGCGATGTAAATGATATAGCTTCAACTGGAAGCGAAACAATCGAGTTAGCATCTAATCCATGCGAAACGAATGATTTAGCTTCAAATACTTGCGATATGAACGATATAGCTTCAAATGCATGCGAAACAAACGAGATAGCTTCACATTCATTCGAAACACGTGATTTAGCTTCAAATCAATGCGAAGTAGAAGGTTTAGCTTCAAATCCAAGCGAAACAAATAATTTAGCTTCAAATACTTCCGATATAAATGATTTAGCTTCAACTGGATGCGAGACAAACGAGTTAGCTTCACATTCATGCGAAACAAATGATTTAGCTTCAAATACTTGCGATATAAACGGAATAGATTCAAATGCATGCGAAACAAACAAGTTAGCTTCACGTTCATTCGAAGCACATGATTTAGCTTCAAATCAATGCGAAGTAAAAGGTTTAGCTTTAAATCCAAGCGAAACAAATGATTTAGCTTCAAATACTTGCGATATAAATGATTTAGATTCTACTCCACGCGAAACAAACGAGTTTGCTTCAAATCCACGCGAAACGCATGATTTATCTTCCATGCAATGCGAAGTGGAAGGTTTAGCTTCAAATCCATGCGAAACAAATGATTCAAATACTTGCGATATAAATGATTTAGCTTCAACTGGAAGCGAGACAAACGAGCTAGATTCACATTCATGCGAAACACATGATTTAGCTTCAAATCAATGCGAAGTAAAAGGTTTAGCTTCAAATCCAAGCGAAACAAATGATTTAGCTTCAAATACTTGCGATATAAAAGATTTAGATTCAAATCCACGCGAAAGACATGACTTATCTTCCATGCATTGCGAAGTAGAAGGTTTAGCTTCAAATCCATGCGAAGCAAATGATTTAGTTTCAAATACTGGCGATACAAATGATTTAGCTTCAACTGAAAGCGAGACAAACGAGTTAGATTC
The DNA here is from genome assembly GCF_051020955.1 of Megalopta genalis. NCBI lineage: Eukaryota > Metazoa > Arthropoda > Insecta > Hymenoptera > Halictidae > Megalopta > Megalopta genalis. Next base: position 23,428 of record NW_027476149.1, read on the forward strand.
ACATTCATGCGAAACACATGATTTAGCTTCAAATCAAGGCAAGAGAAAAGCTTTGGCTTCAAATCAATGCGAAACAAATGATTTAGCTTCAAATACTTGCGATATAAATGATTTAGCTTCAACTGGAAGCGAAACAATCGAGTTAGATTCAAATCCACGCGAAACGCAGGATTTCTCTTCCAAGCAATGCGAAGTAGAAGGTTTAGCTTCAAATCCATGCGAAACAAATGATTTAGCTTCAAATACTAGCGATATAAATAATGTAGCTTCAACTGGAATCGAAACAAGCGAGTTAGCTTCTAATCCATGCGAAACAAATGATTTATCTTCAAGTTTTTTCGATATAAATGATATAGCTTCAAATTCATGCGAAACACATGATTTAGCTTCAAATCAATGCGAAGTAGAAGGTTTAGCTTCAAATCCATGCGAAGCAAATGATTTAGCTTCAAATACTTGCGATATAAATGATTTAGATTCAACTGCATGCGAAACAAACAAGTTAGATTCAAATCCATGCGACAAACGAGATTTAGATTTAAATCAATGCGGAGTACTAGTTTTAGCTACAAATCCATTCGAAACAAATGATTTAGCTTCAAATACTTGCGATATAAACGATATAGCTTCAAATGCATACGATACAAATGAGTTAGCTTCACATTCATTCGAAACACATGACTTAGGTTCAAATAAATGCGAAGTAGAAGGTGTAGCATCAAATCGATGCGAAGCAAATGATTTAGCTTCAAATACTTCCGATATAAATGATTTACCTTTAACTGGAAGCGAAACAAGCGAGTTAGCTTCAAATACATGCGAAACAAATGATTTGTCTTCAAAGGAATACGAAGTAGAAGGATTAGCTTCAAATCCATGCGAAACAAATGATTTAACTTCAAATACTAGCGATATAAATGATATAGCTTCAATTGGAAGCGAAACAAGCGAGTTAGCTTCTAATCCATGCGAAACAAATGATTTACCTTCGAATACTAGCGATATGAATGATTTAGCGTCAACTGGATGCGAAACAAGCGAGTTAGCCTCTAATCCATGCGAAAAAAAACATTTAGCTTCAAATACTTGCGATATGAACGATATAGATTCAAATGCATGCGAAACAAACGAGTTAGCTTCAAATCCACGCGAAACACATGATTTGTCTTTAAAGGAATACGAAGTAGAAGGTTTAGATTCAAATCCATGCGAAACAAATGAATAGCTTCTAATACTTCCGATATGAATGATTTAGCTTCAACTGGAAGCGAGACAAACGAGTTATCTTCACATTCACGCGAAACACATGATTTAACTTCTAATCAATGCAGAGTAGAAGGTTCAGCTTCAAATCCATGCGAAACAAATGATTTAGCTTCAAATCCATGCGAACCACGTGATTTAGCTTCAAATCAATGCGGAGTAGAAGGTTTATCTTCAAATCCATGCGAAATAAATGATTTAGCTTCAAATACTAGCGATATAAATGATATAGCTTCAATTGGAAGCGAAACAAGCGAGTTAGCTTCTAATCCATGCGAAACAAATGATTTACCTTCGAATACTAGCGATATGAATGATTTAGCGTCAACTGGATGCGAAACAAGCGAGTTAGCCTCTAATCCATGCGAAAAAAAACATTTAGCTTCAAATACTTGCGATATGAACGATATAGATTCAAATGCATGCGAAACAAACGAGTTAGCTTCAAATCCACGCGAAACACATGATTTGTCTTTAAAGGAATACGAAGTAGAAGGTTTAGATTCAAATCCATGCGAAACAAATGAATAGCTTCTAATACTTCCGATATGAATGATTTAGCTTCAACTGGAAGCGAGACAAACGAGTTATCTTCACATTCACGCGAAACACATGATTTAACTTCTAATCAATGCAGAGTAGAAGGTTCAGCTTCAAATCCATGCGAAACAAATGATTTAGCTTCAAATCCATGCGAACCACGTGATTTAGCTTCAAATCAATGCGGAGTAGAAGGTTTATCTTCAAATCCATGCGAAATAAATGATTTAGCTTCAAATCCTTGCGATATAAATGATTTAGCTTCAACTTGAAACGAAACAAGCGAGTTAGCTTCCAAACCATGCGAAACACATGATTTAACTTCTAATCAATGCGGAGTAGATGGTTTAGCTTCAAATCCATGCGAAACAAATGATTTAGCTTCAAATCCGTGCGAACCACGTGATTTAGCTACAAATCAATGTGGAGTAGAAGGTTGAGCTTCAAATCCATGCGAAACAAATGATTTAGCTTCAAATACTTGCGAAAAAAATGATTTAGCTTCAACTGGAAGCGAAACAAGCGAGTTAGTTTCTAACCCATGCGAAACACATGATATAACTTCTAATCAATGCGGAGTAGAAGGTTTAGCTTCAAATCCATGCGAAAAAAAAGATTTAGCTTCAAATACTTGCGATATAAATGATTTAGCTCCAACTGGAAGCGAAACATGCGAGTTAGCTTCAAATCCATGCGAAACAAATGATTTAGCTTCAAATCAATGCGAAGTAGAAGTTTTAGCTTCAAATCCATGCGAAACAAATGATTTAGCTTCAAATACTTGCGATATAAATGATTTAGATTCAAATCCACGCGAAACACATGATTTATCTTCCATGCATTGCGAAGTAGAATGTTTAGCTTCAAATCCATGCGAAACAAATGATTTAGCTTCAAATACTTGCGATATAAATGATTTAGCTTCAACTGGAAGCGAGACAATCGAGCTAGCTTCACATTCATGCGAAACACATGATTTAGCTTCAAATCAATGCGAAGTAAAAGGTTTAGCTTCAAATCCAAGCGAAACAAATGATTTAGCTTCAAATACTTGCGATATAAACGATAAAGCTTCAAATGCATGCGATACAAACGAGTTAGATTCTAATCCATGCGAAACAAATGATTTAGTTTCAAATACTTGCGATATAAACGATATAGATTCAAATGCATGCGAAACAAACGAGTTAGCTTCACATTCATTCGAAAGACATGATTTAGCTTCAAATCAATGCGAAGAAGAGGGTTTTTGCATCAAATCCAGGCGAAACACATGATTTGTCTTCAAAGGAATACGAAGTAGAAGGTTTAGCTTCAAATCCATGCGAAACAAATGATTTAATTTCAAATACTAGCGATGTAAATGATATAGCTTCAACTGGAAGCGAAACAATCGAGTTAGCATCTAATCCATGCGAAACGAATGATTTAGCTTCAAATACTTGCGATATGAACGATATAGCTTCAAATGCATGCGAAACAAACGAGATAGCTTCACATTCATTCGAAACACGTGATTTAGCTTCAAATCAATGCGAAGTAGAAGGTTTAGCTTCAAATCCAAGCGAAACAAATAATTTAGCTTCAAATACTTCCGATATAAATGATTTAGCTTCAACTGGATGCGAGACAAACGAGTTAGCTTCACATTCATGCGAAACAAATGATTTAGCTTCAAATACTTGCGATATAAACGGAATAGATTCAAATGCATGCGAAACAAACAAGTTAGCTTCACGTTCATTCGAAGCACATGATTTAGCTTCAAATCAATGCGAAGTAAAAGGTTTAGCTTTAAATCCAAGCGAAACAAATGATTTAGCTTCAAATACTTGCGATATAAATGATTTAGATTCTACTCCACGCGAAACAAACGAGTTTGCTTCAAATCCACGCGAAACGCATGATTTATCTTCCATGCAATGCGAAGTGGAAGGTTTAGCTTCAAATCCATGCGAAACAAATGATTCAAATACTTGCGATATAAATGATTTAGCTTCAACTGGAAGCGAGACAAACGAGCTAGATTCACATTCATGCGAAACACATGATTTAGCTTCAAATCAATGCGAAGTAAAAGGTTTAGCTTCAAATCCAAGCGAAACAAATGATTTAGCTTCAAATACTTGCGATATAAAAGATTTAGATTCAAATCCACGCGAAAGACATGACTTATCTTCCATGCATTGCGAAGTAGAAGGTTTAGCTTCAAATCCATGCGAAGCAAATGATTTAGTTTCAAATACTGGCGATACAAATGATTTAGCTTCAACTGAAAGCGAGACAAACGAGTTAGATTCACATTCATGCGAAACACATGATTTAGCTTCAAATCAAGGCAAGAGAAAAGCTTTGGCTTCAAATCAATGCGAAACAAATGATTTAGCTTCAAATACTTGCGATATAAATGATTTAGCTTCAACTGGAAGCGAAACAATCGAGTTAGATTCAAATCCACGCGAAACGCAGGATTTCTCTTCCAAGCAATGCGAAGTAGAAGGTTTAGCTTCAAATCCATGCGAAACAAATGATTTAGCTTCAAATACTAGCGATATAAATAATGTAGCTTCAACTGGAATCGAAACAAGCGAGTTAGCTTCTAATCCATGCGAAACAAATGATTTATCTTCAAGTTTTTTCGATATAAATGATATAGCTTCAAATTCATGCGAAACACATGATTTAGCTTCAAATCAATGCGAAGTAGAAGGTTTAGCTTCAAATCCATGCGAAGCAAATGATTTAGCTTCAAATACTTGCGATATAAATGATTTAGATTCAACTGCATGCGAAACAAACAAGTTAGATTCAAATCCATGCGACAAACGAGATTTAGATTTAAATCAATGCGGAGTACTAGTTTTAGCTACAAATCCATTCGAAACAAATGATTTAGCTTCAAATACTTGCGATATAAACGATATAGCTTCAAATGCATACGATACAAATGAGTTAGCTTCACATTCATTCGAAACACATGACTTAGGTTCAAATAAATGCGAAGTAGAAGGTGTAGCATCAAATCGATGCGAAGCAAATGATTTAGCTTCAAATACTTCCGATATAAATGATTTACCTTTAACTGGAAGCGAAACAAGCGAGTTAGCTTCAAATACATGCGAAACAAATGATTTGTCTTCAAAGGAATACGAAGTAGAAGGATTAGCTTCAAATCCATGCGAAACAAATGATTTAACTTCAAATACTAGCGATATAAATGATATAGCTTCAATTGGAAGCGAAACAAGCGAGTTAGCTTCTAATCCATGCGAAACAAATGATTTACCTTCGAATACTAGCGATATGAATGATTTAGCGTCAACTGGATGCGAAACAAGCGAGTTAGCCTCTAATCCATGCGAAAAAAAACATTTAGCTTCAAATACTTGCGATATGAACGATATAGATTCAAATGCATGCGAAACAAACGAGTTAGCTTCAAATCCACGCGAAACACATGATTTGTCTTTAAAGGAATACGAAGTAGAAGGTTTAGATTCAAATCCATGCGAAACAAATGAATAGCTTCTAATACTTCCGATATGAATGATTTAGCTTCAACTGGAAGCGAGACAAACGAGTTATCTTCACATTCACGCGAAACACATGATTTAACTTCTAATCAATGCAGAGTAGAAGGTTCAGCTTCAAATCCATGCGAAACAAATGATTTAGCTTCAAATCCATGCGAACCACGTGATTTAGCTTCAAATCAATGCGGAGTAGAAGGTTTATCTTCAAATCCATGCGAAATAAATGATTTAGCTTCAAATACTAGCGATATAAATGATATAGCTTCAATTGGAAGCGAAACAAGCGAGTTAGCTTCTAATCCATGCGAAACAAATGATTTACCTTCGAATACTAGCGATATGAATGATTTAGCGTCAACTGGATGCGAAACAAGCGAGTTAGCCTCTAATCCATGCGAAAAAAAACATTTAGCTTCAAATACTTGCGATATGAACGATATAGATTCAAATGCATGCGAAACAAACGAGTTAGCTTCAAATCCACGCGAAACACATGATTTGTCTTTAAAGGAATACGAAGTAGAAGGTTTAGATTCAAATCCATGCGAAACAAATGAATAGCTTCTAATACTTCCGATATGAATGATTTAGCTTCAACTGGAAGCGAGACAAACGAGTTATCTTCACATTCACGCGAAACACATGATTTAACTTCTAATCAATGCAGAGTAGAAGGTTCAGCTTCAAATCCATGCGAAACAAATGATTTAGCTTCAAATCCATGCGAACCACGTGATTTAGCTTCAAATCAATGCGGAGTAGAAGGTTTATCTTCAAATCCATGCGAAATAAATGATTTAGCTTCAAATCCTTGCGATATAAATGATTTAGCTTCAACTTGAAACGAAACAAGCGAGTTAGCTTCCAAACCATGCGAAACACATGATTTAACTTCTAATCAATGCGGAGTAGATGGTTTAGCTTCAAATCCATGCGAAACAAATGATTTAGCTTCAAATCCGTGCGAACCACGTGATTTAGCTACAAATCAATGTGGAGTAGAAGGTTGAGCTTCAAATCCATGCGAAACAAATGATTTAGCTTCAAATACTTGCGATATAAAAGATTTAGATTCAAATCCACGCGAAAGACATGACTTATCTTCCATGCATTGCGAAGTAGAAGGTTTAGCTTCAAATCCATGCGAAGCAAATGATTTAGTTTCAAATACTGGCGATACAAATGATTTAGCTTCAACTGAAAGCGAGACAAACGAGTTAGATTCACATTCATGCGAAACACATGATTTAGCTTCAAATCAAGGCAAGAGAAAAGCTTTGGCTTCAAATCAATGCGAAACAAATGATTTAGCTTCAAATACTTGCGATATAAATGATTTAGCTTCAACTGGAAGCGAAACAATCGAGTTAGATTCAAATCCACGCGAAACGCAGGATTTATCTTCCAAGCAATGCGAAGTAGAAGGTTTAGCTTCAAATCCATGCGAAACAAATGATTTAGCTTCAAATACTAGCGATATAAATAATGTAGCTTCAACTGGAAGCGAAACAAGCGAGTTAGCTTCTAATCCATGCGAAACAAATGATTTATCTTCAAGTTTTTTCGATATAAATGATATAGCTTCAAATTCATGCGAAACACATGATTTAGCTTCAAATCAATGCGAAGTAGAAGGTTTAGCTTCAAATCCATGCGAAGCAAATGATTTAGCTTCAAATACTTGCGATATAAATGATTTAGATTCAACTGCATGCGAAACAAACAAGTTAGATTCAAATCCATGCGACAAACGAGATTTAGATTTAAATCAATGCGGAGTACTAGTTTTAGCTACAAATCCATTCGAAACAAATGATTTAGCTTCAAATACTTGCGATATAAACGATATAGCTTCAAATGCATACGATACAAATGAGTTAGCTTCACATTCATTCGAAACACATGACTTAGGTTCAAATAAATGCGAAGTAGAAGGTGTAGCGTCAAGTCGATGCGAAGCAAATGATTTAGCTTCAAATACTTCCGATATAAATGATTTACCTTTAACTGGAAGCGAAACAAGCGAGTTAGCTTCAAATACATGCGAAACAAATGATTTGTCTTCAAAGGAATACGAAGTAGAAGGATTAGCTTCAAATCCATGCGAAACAAATGATTTAACTTCAAATACTAGCGATATAAATGATATAGCTTCAATTGGAAGCGAAACAAGCGAGTTAGCTTCTAATCCATGCGAAACAAATGATTTACCTTCGAATACTAGCGATATGAATGATTTAGCGTCAACTGGATGCGAAACAAGCGAGTTAGCCTCTAATCCATGCGAAAAAAAACATTTAGCTTCAAATACTTGCGATATGAACGATATAGATTCAAATGCATGCGAAACAAACGAGTTAGCTTCAAATCCACGCGAAACACATGATTTGTCTTTAAAGGAATACGAAGTAGAAGGTTTAGATTCAAATCCATGCGAAACAAATGAATAGCTTCAAATACTTCCGATATGAATGATTTAGCTTCAACTGGAAGCGAGACAAACGAGTTATCTTCACATTCACGCGAAACACATGATTTAACTTCTAATCAATGCAGAGTAGAAGGTTCAGCTTCAAATCCATGCGAAACAAATGATTTAGCTTCAAATCCATGCGAACCACGTGATTTAGCTTCAAATCAATGCGGAGTAGAAGGTTTATCTTCAAATCCATGCGAAATAAATGATTTAGCTTCAAATCCTTGCGATATAAATGATTTAGCTTCAACTTGAAACGAAACAAGCGAGTTAGCTTCCAAACCATGCGAAACACATGATTTAACTTCTAATCAATGCGGAGTAGATGGTTTAGCTTCAAATCCATGCGAAACAAATGATTTAGCTTCAAATCCGTGCGAACCACGTGATTTATCTACAAATCAATGTGGAGTAGAAGGTTGAGCTTCAAATCCATGCGAAACAAATGATTTAGCTTCAAATACTTGCGAAACAAATGATTTAGCTTCAAATCAATGCGAAGTAGAAGTTTTAGCTTCAAATCCATGCGAAACAAATGATTTAGCTTCAAATACTTGCGATATAAATGATTTAGATTCAAATCCACGCGAAACACATGATTTATCTTCCATGCATTGCGAAGTAGAATGTTTAGCTTCAAATCCATGCGAAACAAATGATTTAGCTTCAAATACTTGCGATATAAATGATTTAGCTTCAACTGGAAGCGAGACAATCGAGCTAGCTTCACATTCATGCGAAACACATGATTTAGCTTCAAATCAATGCGAAGTAAAAGGTTTAGCTTCAAATCCAAGCGAAACAAATGATTTAGCTTCAAATACTTGCGATATAAACGATAAAGCTTCAAATGCATGCGATACAAATGAGTTAGATTCTAATCCATGCGAAACAAATGATTTAGTTTCAAATACTTGCGATATAAACGATATAGATTCAAATGCATGCGAAACAAACGAGTTAGCTTCACATTCATTCGAAAGACATGATTTAGCTTCAAATCAATGCGAAGAAGAGGGTTTTTGAATCAAATCCAAGCGAAACACATGATTTGTCTTCAAAGGAATACGAAGTAGAAGGTTTATCTTCAAATCCATGCGAAACAAATGATTTAATTTCAAATACTAGCGATGTAAATGATATAGCTTCAACTGGAAGCGAAACAATCGAGTTAGCATCTAATCCATGCGAAACGAATGATTTAGCTTCAAATACTTGCGATATGAACGATATAGCTTCAAATGCATGCGAAACAAACGAGATAGCTTCACATTCATTCGAAACACGTGATTTAGCTTCAAATCAATGCGAAGTAGAAGGTTTAGCTTCAAATCCAAGCGAAACAAATAATTTAGCTTCAAATACTTCCGATATATATGATTTAGCTTCAACTGGATGCGAGACAAACGAGTTAGCTTCACATTCATGCGAAACAAATGATTTAGCATCAAATACTTGCGATATAAACGGAATAGATTCAAATGCATGCGAAACAAACAAGTTAGCTTCACGTTCATTCGAAGCACATGATTTAGCTTCAAATCAATGCGAAGTAAAAGGTTTAGCTTTAAATCCAAGCGAAACAAATGATTTAGCTTCAAATACTTGCGATATAAATGATTTAGATTCTACTCCACGCGAAACAAACGAGTTTGCTTCAAATCCACGCGAAACGCATGATTTATCTTCCATGCAATGCGAAGTGGAAGGTTTAGCTTCAAATCCATGCGAAACAAATGATTCAAATACTTGCGATATAAATGATTTAGATTCAACTGGAAGCGAAACAAACGAGATAGCTTCACACTCATTCGAAACACGTGATTTAGCTTCAAATCAATGCGAAGTAGAAGGTTTAGCTTCAAATCCAAGCGAAACAAATAATTTAGCTTCAAATACTTCCGATATAAATGATTTAGCTTCAACTGGATGCGAGACAAACGAGTTAGCTTCACATTCATGCGAAACAAATGATTTAGCTTCAAATACTTGCGATATAAACGGAATAGATTCAAATGCATGCGAAACAAACAAGTTAGCTTCACGTTCATTCGAAGCACATGATTTAGCTTCAAATCAATGCGAAGTAAAAGGTTTAGCTTTAAATCCAAGCGAAACAAATGATTTAGCTTCAAATACTTGCGATATAAATGATTTAGATTCTACTCCACGCGAAACAAAAGAGTTTGCTTCAAATCCACGCGAAACACATGATTTATCTTCCATGCAATGCGAAGTAGAAGGTTTAGCTTCAAATCCATGCGAAACAAATGATTCAAATACTTGCGATATAAATGATTTAGCTTCAACTGGAAGCGAGACAAACGAGCTAGATTCACATTCATGCGAAACACATGATTTAGCTTCAAATCAATGCGAAGTAAAAGGTTTAGCTTCAAATCCAAGCGAAACAAATGATTTAGCTTCAAATACTTGCGATATAAAAGATTTAGATTCAAATCCACGCGAAAGACATGACTTATCTTCCATGCATTGCGAAGTAGAAGGTTTAGCTTCAAATCCATGCGAAGCAAATGATTTAGTTTCAAATACTGGCGATACAAATGATTTAGCTTCAACTGAAAGCGAGACAAACGAGTTAGATTCACATTCATGCGAAACACATGATTTAGCTTCAAATCAAGGCAAGAGAAAAGCTTTGGCTTCAAATCAATGCGAAACAAATGATTTAGCTTCAAATACTTGCGATATAAATGATTTAGCTTCAACTGGAAGCGAAACAATCGAGTTAGATTCAAATCCACGCGAAACGCAGGATTTATCTTCCAAGCAATGCGAAGTAGAAGGTTTAGCTTCAAATCCATGCGAAACAAATGATTTAGCTTCAAATACTAGCGATATAAATAATGTAGCTTCAACTGGAAGCGAAACAAGCGAGTTAGCTTCTAATCCATGCGAAACAAATGATTTATCTTCAAGTTTTTTCGATATAAATGATATAGCTTCAAATTCATGCGAAACACATGATTTAGCTTCAAATCAATGCGAAGTAGAAGGTTTAGCTTCAAATCCATGCGAAGCAAATGATTTAGCTTCAAATACTTGCGATATAAATGATTTAGATTCAACTGCATGCGAAACAAACAAGTTAGATTCAAATCCATGCGACAAACGAGATTTAGATTTAAATCAATGCGGAGTACTAGTTTTAGCTACAAATCCATTCGAAACAAATGATTTAGCTTCAAATACTTGCGATATAAACGATATAGCTTCAAATGCATACGATACAAATGAGTTAGCTTCACATTCATTCGAAACACATGACTTAGGTTCAAATAAATGCGAAGTAGAAGGTGTAGCTTCAAATCGATGCGAAGCAAATGATTTAGCTTCAAATACTTCCGATATAAATGATTTACCTTTAACTGGAAGCGAAACAAGCGAGTTAGCTTCAAATACATGCGAAACAAATGATTTGTCTTCAAAGGAATACGAAGTAGAAGGATTAGCTTCAAATCCATGCGAAACAAATGATTTAACTTCAAATACTAGCGATATAAATGATATAGCTTCAATTGGAAGCGAAACAAGCGAGTTAGCTTCTAATCCATGCGAAACAAATGATTTACCTTCGAATACTAGCGATATGAATGATTTAGCGTCAACTGGATGCGAAACAAGCGAGTTAGCCTCTAATCCATGCGAAAAAAAACATTTAGCTTCAAATACTTGCGATATGAACGATATAGATTCAAATGCATGCGAAACAAACGAGTTAGCTTCAAATCCACGCGAAACACATGATTTGTCTTTAAAGGAATACGAAGTAGAAGGTTTAGATTCAAATCCATGCGAAACAAATGAATAGCTTCAAATACTTCCGGTATGAATGATTTAGCTTCAACTGGAAGCGAGACAAACGAGTTATCTTCACATTCACGCGAAACACATGATTTAACTTCTAATCAATGCAGAGTAGAAGGTTCAGCTTCAAATCCATGCGAAACAAATGATTTAGCTTCAAATCCATGCGAACCACGTGATTTAGCTTCAAATCAATGCGGAGTAGAAGGTTGAGCTTCAAATCCATGCGAAACAAATGATTTAGCTTCAAATACTTGCGAAAAAAATGATTTAGCTTCAACTGGAAGCGAAACAAGCGAGTTAGTTTCTAACCCATGCGAAACACATGATATAACTTCTAATCAATGCGGAGTAGAAGGTTTAGCTTCAAATCCATGCGAAAAAAAAGATTTAGCTTCAAATACTTGCGATATAAATGATTTAGCTCCAACTGGAAGCGAAACATGCGAGTTAGCTTCAAATCCATGCGAAACAAATGATTTAGCTTCAAATCAATGCGAAGTAGAAGTTTTAGCTTCAAATCCATGCGAAACAAATGATTTAGCTTCAAATACTTGCGATATAAATGATTTAGATTCAAATCCACGCGAAACACATGATTTATCTTCCATGCATTGCGAAGTAGAATGTTTAGCTTCAAATCCATGCGAAACAAATGATTTAGCTTCAAATACTTGCGATATAAATGATTTAGCTTCAACTGGAAGCGAGACAATCGAGCTAGCTTCACATTCATGCGAAACACATGATTTAGCTTCAAATCAATGCGAAGTAAAAGGTTTAGCTTCAAATCCAAGCGAAACAAATAATTTAGCTTCAAATACTTCCGATATAAACGATATAGATTCAAATGCATGCGAAACAAACGAGTTAGCTTCACATTCATTCGAAAGACATGATTTAGCTTCAAATCAATGCGAAGAAGAGGGTTTTTGCATCAAATCCAAGCGAAACACATGATTTGTCTTCAAAGGAATACGAAGTAGAAGGTTTATCTTCAAATCCATGCGAAACAAATGATTTAATTTCAAATACTAGCGATGTAAATGATATAGCTTCAACTGGAAGCGAAACAATCGAGTTAGCATCTAATCCATGCGAAACGAATGATTTAGCTTCAAATACTTGCGATATGAACGATATAGCTTCAAATGCATGCGAAACAAACGAGATAGCTTCACATTCATTCGAAACACGTGATTTAGCTTCAAATCAATGCGAAGTAGAAGGTTTAGCTTCAAATCCAAGCGAAACAAATAATTTAGCTTCAAATACTTCCGATATATATGATTTAGCTTCAACTGGATGCGAGACAAACGAGTTAGCTTCACATTCATGCGAAACAAATGATTTAGCTTCAAATACTTGCGATATAAACGGAATAGATTCAAATGCATGCGAAACAAACAAGTTAGCTTCACGTTCATTCGAAGCACATGATTTAGCTTCAAATCAATGCGAAGTAAAAGGTTTAGCTTTAAATCCAAGCGAAACAAATGATTTAGCTTCAAATACTTGCGATATAAATGATTTAGATTCTACTCCACGCGAAACAAACGAGTTTGCTTCAAATCCACGCGAAACGCATGATTTATCTTCCATGCAATGCGAAGTGGAAGGTTTAGCTTCAAATCCATGCGAAACAAATGATTCAAATACTTGCGATATAAATGATTTAGATTCAACTGGAAGCGAAACAAACGAGATAGCTTCACACTCATTCGAAACACGTGATTTAGCTTCAAATCAATGCGAAGTAGAAGGTTTAGCTTCAAATCCAAGCGAAACAAATAATTTAGCTTCAAATACTTCCGATATAAATGATTTAGCTTCAACTGGATGCGAGACAAACGAGTTAGCTTCACATTCATGCGAAACAAATGATTTAGCTTCAAATACTTGCGATATAAACGGAATAGATTCAAATGCATGCGAAACAAACAAGTTAGCTTCACGTTCATTCGAAGCACATGATTTAGCTTCAAATCAATGCGAAGTAAAAGGTTTAGCTTTAAATCCAAGCGAAACAAATGATTTAGCTTCAAATACTTGCGATATAAATGATTTAGATTCTACTCCACGCGAAACAAACGAGTTTGCTTCAAATCCACGCGAAACGCATGATTTATCTTCCATGCAATGCGAAGTGGAAGGTTTAGCTTCAAATCCATGCGAAACAAATGATTCAAATACTTGCGATATAAATGATTTAGATTCAACTGGAAGCGAAACAAACGAGATAGCTTCACACTCATTCGAAACACGTGATTTAGCTTCAAATCAATGCGAAGTAGAAGGTTTAGCTTCAAATCCTAGCGAAACAAATAATTTAGCTTCAAATACTTCCGATATAAATGATTTAGCTTCAACTGGATGCGAGACAAACGAGTTAGCTTCACATTCATGCGAAACAAATGATTTAGCTTCAAATACTTGCGATATAAACGGAATAGATTCAAATGCATGCGAAACAAACAAGTTAGCTTCACGTTCATTCGAAGCACATGATTTAGCTTCAAATCAATGCGAAGTAAAAGGTTTAGCTTTAAATCCAAGCGAAACAAATGATTTAGCTTCAAATACTTGCGATATAAAAGATTTAGATTCAAATCCACGCGAAAGACATGACTTATCTTCCATGCATTGCGAAGTAGAAGGTTTAGCTTCAAATCCATGCGAAGCAAATGATTTAGTTTCAAATACTGGCGATACAAATGATTTAGCTTCAACTGAAAGCGAGACAAACGAGTTAGATTCACATTCATGCGAAACACATGATTTAGCTTCAAATCAAGGCAAGAGAAAAGCTTTGGCTTCAAATCAATGCGAAACAAATGATTTAGCTTCAAATACTTGCGATATAAATGATTTAGCTTCAACTGGAAGCGAAACAATCGAGTTAGATTCAAATCCACGCGAAACGCAGGATTTATCTTCCAAGCAATGCGAAGTAGAAGGTTTAGCTTCAAATCCATGCGAAACAAATGATTTAGCTTCAAATACTAGCGATATAAATAATGTAGCTTCAACTGGAAGCGAAACAAGCGAGTTAGCTTCTAATCCATGCGAAACAAATGATTTATCTTCAAGTTTTTTCGATATAAATGATATAGCTTCAAATTCATGCGAAACACATGATTTAGCTTCAAATCAATGCGAAGTAGAAGGTTTAGCTTCAAATCCATGCGAAGCAAATGATTTAGCTTCAAATACTTGCGATATAAATGATTTAGATTCAACTGCATGCGAAACAAACAAGTTAGATTCAAATCCATGCGACAAACGAGATTTAGATTTAAATCAATGCGGAGTACTAGTTTTAGCTACAAATCCATTCGAAACAAATGATTTAGCTTCAAATACTTGCGATATAAACGATATAGCTTCAAATGCATACGATACAAATGAGTTAGCTTCACATTCATTCGAAACACATGACTTAGGTTCAAATAAATGCGAAGTAGAAGGTGTAGCGTCAAGTCGATGCGAAGCAAATGATTTAGCTTCAAATACTTCCGATATAAATGATTTACCTTTAACTGGAAGCGAAACAAGCGAGTTAGCTTCAAATACATGCGAAACAAATGATTTGTCTTCAAAGGAATACGAAGTAGAAGGATTAGCTTCAAATCCATGCGAAACAAATGATTTAACTTCAAATACTAGCGATATAAATGATATAGCTTCAATTGGAAGCGAAACAAGCGAGTTAGCTTCTAATCCATGCGAAACAAATGATTTACCTTCGAATACTAGCGATATGAATGATTTAGCGTCAACTGGATGCGAAACAAGCGAGTTAGCCTCTAATCCATGCGAAAAAAAACATTTAGCTTCAAATACTTGCGATATGAACGATATAGATTCAAATGCATGCGAAACAAACGAGTTAGCTTCAAATCCACGCGAAACACATGATTTGTCTTTAAAGGAATACGAAGTAGAAGGTTTAGATTCAAATCCATGCGAAACAAATGAATAGCTTCAAATACTTCCGATATGAATGATTTAGCTTCAACTGGAAGCGAGACAAACGAGTTATCTTCACATTCACGCGAAACACATGATTTAACTTCTAATCAATGCAGAGTAGAAGGTTCAGCTTCAAATCCATGCGAAACAAATGATTTAGCTTCAAATCCATGCGAACCACGTGATTTAGCTTCAAATCAATGCGGAGTAGAAGGTTTATCTTCAAATCCATGCGAAATAAATGATTTAGCTTCAAATCCTTGCGATATAAATGATTTAGCTTCAACTTGAAACGAAACAAGCGAGTTAGCTTCCAAACCATGCGAAACACATGATTTAACTTCTAATCAATGCGGAGTAGATGGTTTAGCTTCAAATCCATGCGAAACAAATGATTTAGCTTCAAATCCGTGCGAACCACGTGATTTATCTACAAATCAATGTGGAGTAGAAGGTTGAGCTTCAAATCCATGCGAAACAAATGATTTAGCTTCAAATACTTGCGAAACAAATGATTTAGCTTCAAATCAATGCGAAGTAGAAGTTTTAGCTTCAAATCCATGCGAAACAAATGATTTAGCTTCAAATACTTGCGATATAAATGATTTAGATTCAAATCCACGCGAAACACATGATTTATCTTCCATGCATTGCGAAGTAGAATGTTTAGCTTCAAATCCATGCGAAACAAATGATTTAGCTTCAAATACTTGCGATATAAATGATTTAGCTTCAACTGGAAGCGAGACAATCGAGCTAGCTTCACATTCATGCGAAACACATGATTTAGCTTCAAATCAATGCGAAGTAAAAGGTTTAGCTTCAAATCCAAGCGAAACAAATGATTTAGCTTCAAATACTTGCGATATAAACGATAAAGCTTCAAATGCATGCGATACAAATGAGTTAGATTCTAATCCATGCGAAACAAATGATTTAGTTTCAAATACTTGCGATATAAACGATATAGATTCAAATGCATGCGAAACAAACGAGTTAGCTTCACATTCATTCGAAAGACATGATTTAGCTTCAAATCAATGCGAAGAAGAGGGTTTTTGAATCAAATCCAAGCGAAACACATGATTTGTCTTCAAAGGAATACGAAGTAGAAGGTTTATCTTCAAATCCATGCGAAACAAATGATTTAATTTCAAATACTAGCGATGTAAATGATATAGCTTCAACTGGAAGCGAAACAATCGAGTTAGCATCTAATCCATGCGAAACGAATGATTTAGCTTCAAATACTTGCGATATGAACGATATAGCTTCAAATGCATGCGAAACAAACGAGATAGCTTCACATTCATTCGAAACACGTGATTTAGCTTCAAATCAATGCGAAGTAGAAGGTTTAGCTTCAAATCCAAGCGAAACAAATAATTTAGCTTCAAATACTTCCGATATATATGATTTAGCTTCAACTGGATGCGAGACAAACGAGTTAGCTTCACATTCATGCGAAACAAATGATTTAGCATCAAATACTTGCGATATAAACGGAATAGATTCAAATGCATGCGAAACAAACAAGTTAGCTTCACGTTCATTCGAAGCACATGATTTAGCTTCAAATCAATGCGAAGTAAAAGGTTTAGCTTTAAATCCAAGCGAAACAAATGATTTAGCTTCAAATACTTGCGATATAAATGATTTAGATTCTACTCCACGCGAAACAAACGAGTTTGCTTCAAATCCACGCGAAACGCATGATTTATCTTCCATGCAATGCGAAGTGGAAGGTTTAGCTTCAAATCCATGCGAAACAAATGATTCAAATACTTGCGATATAAATGATTTAGATTCAACTGGAAGCGAAACAAACGAGATAGCTTCACACTCATTCGAAACACGTGATTTAGCTTCAAATCAATGCGAAGTAGAAGGTTTAGCTTCAAATCCAAGCGAAACAAATAATTTAGCTTCAAATACTTCCGATATAAATGATTTAGCTTCAACTGGATGCGAGACAAACGAGTTAGCTTCACATTCATGCGAAACAAATGATTTAGCTTCAAATACTTGCGATATAAACGGAATAGATTCAAATGCATGCGAAACAAACAAGTTAGCTTCACGTTCATTCGAAGCACATGATTTAGCTTCAAATCAATGCGAAGTAAAAGGTTTAGCTTTAAATCCAAGCGAAACAAATGATTTAGCTTCAAATACTTGCGATATAAATGATTTAGATTCTACTCCACGCGAAACAAAAGAGTTTGCTTCAAATCCACGCGAAACACATGATTTATCTTCCATGCAATGCGAAGTAGAAGGTTTAGCTTCAAATCCATGCGAAACAAATGATTCAAATACTTGCGATATAAATGATTTAGCTTCAACTGGAAGCGAGACAAACGAGCTAGATTCACATTCATGCGAAACACATGATTTAGCTTCAAATCAATGCGAAGTAAAAGGTTTAGCTTCAAATCCAAGCGAAACAAATGATTTAGCTTCAAATACTTGCGATATAAAAGATTTAGATTCAAATCCACGCGAAAGACATGACTTATCTTCCATGCATTGCGAAGTAGAAGGTTTAGCTTCAAATCCATGCGAAGCAAATGATTTAGTTTCAAATACTGGCGATACAAATGATTTAGCTTCAACTGAAAGCGAGACAAACGAGTTAGATTCACATTCATGCGAAACACATGATTTAGCTTCAAATCAAGGCAAGAGAAAAGCTTTGGCTTCAAATCAATGCGAAACAAATGATTTAGCTTCAAATACTTGCGATATAAATGATTTAGCTTCAACTGGAAGCGAAACAATCGAGTTAGATTCAAATCCACGCGAAACGCAGGATTTATCTTCCAAGCAATGCGAAGTAGAAGGTTTAGCTTCAAATCCATGCGAAACAAATGATTTAGCTTCAAATACTAGCGATATAAATAATGTAGCTTCAACTGGAAGCGAAACAAGCGAGTTAGCTTCTAATCCATGCGAAACAAATGATTTATCTTCAAGTTTTTTCGATATAAATGATATAGCTTCAAATTCATGCGAAACACATGATTTAGCTTCAAATCAATGCGAAGTAGAAGGTTTAGCTTCAAATCCATGCGAAGCAAATGATTTAGCTTCAAATACTTGCGATATAAATGATTTAGATTCAACTGCATGCGAAACAAACAAGTTAGATTCAAATCCATGCGACAAACGAGATTTAGATTTAAATCAATGCGGAGTACTAGTTTTAGCTACAAATCCATTCGAAACAAATGATTTAGCTTCAAATACTTGCGATATAAACGATATAGCTTCAAATGCATACGATACAAATGAGTTAGCTTCACATTCATTCGAAACACATGACTTAGGTTCAAATAAATGCGAAGTAGAAGGTGTAGCTTCAAATCGATGCGAAGCAAATGATTTAGCTTCAAATACTTCCGATATAAATGATTTACCTTTAACTGGAAGCGAAACAAGCGAGTTAGCTTCAAATACATGCGAAACAAATGATTTGTCTTCAAAGGAATACGAAGTAGAAGGATTAGCTTCAAATCCATGCGAAACAAATGATTTAACTTCAAATACTAGCGATATAAATGATATAGCTTCAATTGGAAGCGAAACAAGCGAGTTAGCTTCTAATCCATGCGAAACAAATGATTTACCTTCGAATACTAGCGATATGAATGATTTAGCGTCAACTGGATGCGAAACAAGCGAGTTAGCCTCTAATCCATGCGAAAAAAAACATTTAGCTTCAAATACTTGCGATATGAACGATATAGATTCAAATGCATGCGAAACAAACGAGTTAGCTTCAAATCCACGCGAAACACATGATTTGTCTTTAAAGGAATACGAAGTAGAAGGTTTAGATTCAAATCCATGCGAAACAAATGAATAGCTTCAAATACTTCCGGTATGAATGATTTAGCTTCAACTGGAAGCGAGACAAACGAGTTATCTTCACATTCACGCGAAACACATGATTTAACTTCTAATCAATGCAGAGTAGAAGGTTCAGCTTCAAATCCATGCGAAACAAATGATTTAGCTTCAAATCCATGCGAACCACGTGATTTAGCTTCAAATCAATGCGGAGTAGAAGGTTTATCTTCAAATCCATGCGACATAAATGATTTAGCTTCAAATCCTTGCGATATAAATGATTTAGCTTCAACTTGAAACGAAACAAGCGAGTTAGCTTCCAAACCATGCGAAACACATGATTTAACTTCTAATCAATGCGGAGTAGATGGTTTAGCTTCAAATCCATGCGAAACAAATGATTTAGCTTCAAATCCGTGCGAACCACGTGATTTAGCTACAAATCAATGTGGAGTAGAAGGTTGAGCTTCAAATCCATGCGAAACAAATGATTTAGCTTCAAATACTTGCGAAAAAAATGATTTAGCTTCAACTGGAAGCGAAACAAGCGAGTTAGTTTCTAACCCATGCGAAACACATGATATAACTTCTAATCAATGCGGAGTAGAAGGTTTAGCTTCAAATCCATGCGAAAAAAAAGATTTAGCTTCAAATACTTGCGATATAAATGATTTAGCTCCAACTGGAAGCGAAACATGCGAGTTAGCTTCAAATTCATGCGAAACACATGATTTAGCTTCAAATCAATGCGAAGTAGAAGGTTTAGCTTCAAATCCATGCGAAGCAAATGATTTAGCTTCAAATACTTGCGATATAAATGATTTAGATTCAACTGCATGCGAAACAAACAAGTTAGATTCAAATCCATGCGACAAACGAGATTTAGATTTAAATCAATGCGGAGTACTAGTTTTAGCTACAAATCCATTCGAAACAAATGATTTAGCTTCAAATACTTGCGATATAAACGATATAGCTTCAAATGCATACGATACAAATGAGTTAGCTTCACATTCATTCGAAACACATGACTTAGGTTCAAATAAATGCGAAGTAGAAGGTGTAGCTTCAAATCGATGCGAAGCAAATGATTTAGCTTCAAATACTTCCGATATAAATGATTTACCTTTAACTGGAAGCGAAACAAGCGAGTTAGCTTCAAATACATGCGAAACAAATGATTTGTCTTCAAAGGAATACGAAGTAGAAGGATTAGCTTCAAATCCATGCGAAACAAATGATTTAACTTCAAATACTAGCGATATAAATGATATAGCTTCAATTGGAAGCGAAACAAGCGAGTTAGCTTCTAATCCATGCGAAACAAATGATTTACCTTCGAATACTAGCGATATGAATGATTTAGCGTCAACTGGATGCGAAACAAGCGAGTTAGCCTCTAATCCATGCGAAAAAAAACATTTAGCTTCAAATACTTGCGATATGAACGATATAGATTCAAATGCATGCGAAACAAACGAGTTAGCTTCAAATCCACGCGAAACACATGATTTGTCTTTAAAGGAATACGAAGTAGAAGGTTTAGATTCAAATCCATGCGAAACAAATGAATAGCTTCAAATACTTCCGGTATGAATGATTTAGCTTCAACTGGAAGCGAGACAAACGAGTTATCTTCACATTCACGCGAAACACATGATTTAACTTCTAATCAATGCAGAGTAGAAGGTTCAGCTTCAAATCCATGCGAAACAAATGATTTAGCTTCAAATCCATGCGAACCACGTGATTTAGCTTCAAATCAATGCGGAGTAGAAGGTTGAGCTTCAAATCCATGCGAAACAAATGATTTAGCTTCAAATACTTGCGAAAAAAATGATTTAGCTTCAACTGGAAGCGAAACAAGCGAGTTAGTTTCTAACCCATGCGAAACACATGATATAACTTCTAATCAATGCGGAGTAGAAGGTTTAGCTTCAAATCCATGCGAAAAAAAAGATTTAGCTTCAAATACTTGCGATATAAATGATTTAGCTCCAACTGGAAGCGAAACATGCGAGTTAGCTTCAAATCCATGCGAAACAAATGATTTAGCTTCAAATCAATGCGAAGTAGAAGTTTTAGCTTCAAATCCATGCGAAACAAATGATTTAGCTTCAAATACTTGCGATATAAATGATTTAGATTCAAATCCACGCGAAACACATGATTTATCTTCCATGCATTGCGAAGTAGAATGTTTAGCTTCAAATCCATGCGAAACAAATGATTTAGCTTCAAATACTTGCGATATAAATGATTTAGCTTCAACTGGAAGCGAGACAATCGAGCTAGCTTCACATTCATGCGAAACACATGATTTAGCTTCAAATCAATGCGAAGTAAAAGGTTTAGCTTCAAATCCAAGCGAAACAAATAATTTAGCTTCAAATACTTCCGATATAAACGATATAGATTCAAATGCATGCGAAACAAACGAGTTAGCTTCACATTCATTCGAAAGACATGATTTAGCTTCAAATCAATGCGAAGAAGAGGGTTTTTGCATCAAATCCAAGCGAAACACATGATTTGTCTTCAAAGGAATACGAAGTAGAAGGTTTATCTTCAAATCCATGCGAAACAAATGATTTAATTTCAAATACTAGCGATGTAAATGATATAGCTTCAACTGGAAGCGAAACAATCGAGTTAGCATCTAATCCATGCGAAACGAATGATTTAGCTTCAAATACTTGCGATATGAACGATATAGCTTCAAATGCATGCGAAACAAACGAGATAGCTTCACATTCATTCGAAACACGTGATTTAGCTTCAAATCAATGCGAAGTAGAAGGTTTAGCTTCAAATCCAAGCGAAACAAATAATTTAGCTTCAAATACTTCCGATATATATGATTTAGCTTCAACTGGATGCGAGACAAACGAGTTAGCTTCACATTCATGCGAAACAAATGATTTAGCTTCAAATACTTGCGATATAAACGGAATAGATTCAAATGCATGCGAAACAAACAAGTTAGCTTCACGTTCATTCGAAGCACATGATTTAGCTTCAAATCAATGCGAAGTAAAAGGTTTAGCTTTAAATCCAAGCGAAACAAATGATTTAGCTTCAAATACTTGCGATATAAATGATTTAGATTCTACTCCACGCGAAACAAACGAGTTTGCTTCAAATCCACGCGAAACGCATGATTTATCTTCCATGCAATGCGAAGTGGAAGGTTTAGCTTCAAATCCATGCGAAACAAATGATTCAAATACTTGCGATATAAATGATTTAGATTCAACTGGAAGCGAAACAAACGAGATAGCTTCACACTCATTCGAAACACGTGATTTAGCTTCAAATCAATGCGAAGTAGAAGGTTTAGCTTCAAATCCAAGCGAAACAAATAATTTAGCTTCAAATACTTCCGATATAAATGATTTAGCTTCAACTGGATGCGAGACAAACGAGTTAGCTTCACATTCATGCGAAACAAATGATTTAGCTTCAAATACTTGCGATATAAACGGAATAGATTCAAATGCATGCGAAACAAACAAGTTAGCTTCACGTTCATTCGAAGCACATGATTTAGCTTCAAATCAATGCGAAGTAAAAGGTTTAGCTTTAAATCCAAGCGAAACAAATGATTTAGCTTCAAATACTTGCGATATAAATGATTTAGATTCTACTCCACGCGAAACAAACGAGTTTGCTTCAAATCCACGCGAAACGCATGATTTATCTTCCATGCAATGCGAAGTGGAAGGTTTAGCTTCAAATCCATGCGAAACAAATGATTCAAATACTTGCGATATAAATGATTTAGATTCAACTGGAAGCGAAACAAACGAGATAGCTTCACACTCATTCGAAACACGTGATTTAGCTTCAAATCAATGCGAAGTAGAAGGTTTAGCTTCAAATCCTAGCGAAACAAATAATTTAGCTTCAAATACTTCCGATATAAATGATTTAGCTTCAACTGGATGCGAGACAAACGAGTTAGCTTCACATTCATGCGAAACAAATGATTTAGCTTCAAATACTTGCGATATAAACGGAATAGATTCAAATGCATGCGAAACAAACAAGTTAGCTTCACGTTCATTCGAAGCACATGATTTAGCTTCAAATCAATGCGAAGTAAAAGGTTTAGCTTTAAATCCAAGCGAAACAAATGATTTAGCTTCAAATACTTGCGATATAAAAGATTTAGATTCAAATCCACGCGAAAGACATGACTTATCTTCCATGCATTGCGAAGTAGAAGGTTTAGCTTCAAATCCATGCGAAGCAAATGATTTAGTTTCAAATACTGGCGATACAAATGATTTAGCTTCAACTGAAAGCGAGACAAACGAGTTAGATTCACATTCATGCGAAACACATGATTTAGCTTCAAATCAAGGCAAGAGAAAAGCTTTGGCTTCAAATCAATGCGAAACAAATGATTTAGCTTCAAATACTTGCGATATAAATGATTTAGCTTCAACTGGAAGCGAAACAATCGAGTTAGATTCAAATCCACGCGAAACGCAGGATTTATCTTCCAAGCAATGCGAAGTAGAAGGTTTAGCTTCAAATCCATGCGAAACAAATGATTTAGCTTCAAATACTAGCGATATAAATAATGTAGCTTCAACTGGAAGCGAAACAAGCGAGTTAGCTTCTAATCCATGCGAAACAAATGATTTATCTTCAAGTTTTTTCGATATAAATGATATAGCTTCAAATTCATGCGAAACACATGATTTAGCTTCAAATCAATGCGAAGTAGAAGGTTTAGCTTCAAATCCATGCGAAGCAAATGATTTAGCTTCAAATACTTGCGATATAAATGATTTAGATTCAACTGCATGCGAAACAAACAAGTTAGATTCAAATCCATGCGACAAACGAGATTTAGATTTAAATCAATGCGGAGTACTAGTTTTAGCTACAAATCCATTCGAAACAAATGATTTAGCTTCAAATACTTGCGATATAAACGATATAGCTTCAAATGCATACGATACAAATGAGTTAGCTTCACATTCATTCGAAACACATGACTTAGGTTCAAATAAATGCGAAGTAGAAGGTGTAGCGTCAAGTCGATGCGAAGCAAATGATTTAGCTTCAAATACTTCCGATATAAATGATTTACCTTTAACTGGAAGCGAAACAAGCGAGTTAGCTTCAAATACATGCGAAACAAATGATTTGTCTTCAAAGGAATACGAAGTAGAAGGATTAGCTTCAAATCCATGCGAAACAAATGATTTAACTTCAAATACTAGCGATATAAATGATATAGCTTCAATTGGAAGCGAAACAAGCGAGTTAGCTTCTAATCCATGCGAAACAAATGATTTACCTTCGAATACTAGCGATATGAATGATTTAGCGTCAACTGGATGCGAAACAAGCGAGTTAGCCTCTAATCCATGCGAAAAAAAACATTTAGCTTCAAATACTTGCGATATGAACGATATAGATTCAAATGCATGCGAAACAAACGAGTTAGCTTCAAATCCACGCGAAACACATGATTTGTCTTTAAAGGAATACGAAGTAGAAGGTTTAGATTCAAATCCATGCGAAACAAATGAATAGCTTCAAATACTTCCGATATGAATGATTTAGCTTCAACTGGAAGCGAGACAAACGAGTTATCTTCACATTCACGCGAAACACATGATTTAACTTCTAATCAATGCAGAGTAGAAGGTTCAGCTTCAAATCCATGCGAAACAAATGATTTAGCTTCAAATCCATGCGAACCACGTGATTTAGCTTCAAATCAATGCGGAGTAGAAGGTTTATCTTCAAATCCATGCGAAATAAATGATTTAGCTTCAAATCCTTGCGATATAAATGATTTAGCTTCAACTTGAAACGAAACAAGCGAGTTAGCTTCCAAACCATGCGAAACACATGATTTAACTTCTAATCAATGCGGAGTAGATGGTTTAGCTTCAAATCCATGCGAAACAAATGATTTAGCTTCAAATCCGTGCGAACCACGTGATTTATCTACAAATCAATGTGGAGTAGAAGGTTGAGCTTCAAATCCATGCGAAACAAATGATTTAGCTTCAAATACTTGCGAAACAAATGATTTAGCTTCAAATCAATGCGAAGTAGAAGTTTTAGCTTCAAATCCATGCGAAACAAATGATTTAGCTTCAAATACTTGCGATATAAATGATTTAGATTCAAATCCACGCGAAACACATGATTTATCTTCCATGCATTGCGAAGTAGAATGTTTAGCTTCAAATCCATGCGAAACAAATGATTTAGCTTCAAATACTTGCGATATAAATGATTTAGCTTCAACTGGAAGCGAGACAATCGAGCTAGCTTCACATTCATGCGAAACACATGATTTAGCTTCAAATCAATGCGAAGTAAAAGGTTTAGCTTCAAATCCAAGCGAAACAAATGATTTAGCTTCAAATACTTGCGATATAAACGATAAAGCTTCAAATGCATGCGATACAAATGAGTTAGATTCTAATCCATGCGAAACAAATGATTTAGTTTCAAATACTTGCGATATAAACGATATAGATTCAAATGCATGCGAAACAAACGAGTTAGCTTCACATTCATTCGAAAGACATGATTTAGCTTCAAATCAATGCGAAGAAGAGGGTTTTTGAATCAAATCCAAGCGAAACACATGATTTGTCTTCAAAGGAATACGAAGTAGAAGGTTTATCTTCAAATCCATGCGAAACAAATGATTTAATTTCAAATACTAGCGATGTAAATGATATAGCTTCAACTGGAAGCGAAACAATCGAGTTAGCATCTAATCCATGCGAAACGAATGATTTAGCTTCAAATACTTGCGATATGAACGATATAGCTTCAAATGCATGCGAAACAAACGAGATAGCTTCACATTCATTCGAAACACGTGATTTAGCTTCAAATCAATGCGAAGTAGAAGGTTTAGCTTCAAATCCAAGCGAAACAAATAATTTAGCTTCAAATACTTCCGATATATATGATTTAGCTTCAACTGGATGCGAGACAAACGAGTTAGCTTCACATTCATGCGAAACAAATGATTTAGCATCAAATACTTGCGATATAAACGGAATAGATTCAAATGCATGCGAAACAAACAAGTTAGCTTCACGTTCATTCGAAGCACATGATTTAGCTTCAAATCAATGCGAAGTAAAAGGTTTAGCTTTAAATCCAAGCGAAACAAATGATTTAGCTTCAAATACTTGCGATATAAATGATTTAGATTCTACTCCACGCGAAACAAACGAGTTTGCTTCAAATCCACGCGAAACGCATGATTTATCTTCCATGCAATGCGAAGTGGAAGGTTTAGCTTCAAATCCATGCGAAACAAATGATTCAAATACTTGCGATATAAATGATTTAGATTCAACTGGAAGCGAAACAAACGAGATAGCTTCACACTCATTCGAAACACGTGATTTAGCTTCAAATCAATGCGAAGTAGAAGGTTTAGCTTCAAATCCAAGCGAAACAAATAATTTAGCTTCAAATACTTCCGATATAAATGATTTAGCTTCAACTGGATGCGAGACAAACGAGTTAGCTTCACATTCATGCGAAACAAATGATTTAGCTTCAAATACTTGCGATATAAACGGAATAGATTCAAATGCATGCGAAACAAACAAGTTAGCTTCACGTTCATTCGAAGCACATGATTTAGCTTCAAATCAATGCGAAGTAAAAGGTTTAGCTTTAAATCCAAGCGAAACAAATGATTTAGCTTCAAATACTTGCGATATAAATGATTTAGATTCTACTCCACGCGAAACAAAAGAGTTTGCTTCAAATCCACGCGAAACACATGATTTATCTTCCATGCAATGCGAAGTAGAAGGTTTAGCTTCAAATCCATGCGAAACAAATGATTCAAATACTTGCGATATAAATGATTTAGCTTCAACTGGAAGCGAGACAAACGAGCTAGATTCACATTCATGCGAAACACATGATTTAGCTTCAAATCAATGCGAAGTAAAAGGTTTAGCTTCAAATCCAAGCGAAACAAATGATTTAGCTTCAAATACTTGCGATATAAAAGATTTAGATTCAAATCCACGCGAAAGACATGACTTATCTTCCATGCATTGCGAAGTAGAAGGTTTAGCTTCAAATCCATGCGAAGCAAATGATTTAGTTTCAAATACTGGCGATACAAATGATTTAGCTTCAACTGAAAGCGAGACAAACGAGTTAGATTCACATTCATGCGAAACACATGATTTAGCTTCAAATCAAGGCAAGAGAAAAGCTTTGGCTTCAAATCAATGCGAAACAAATGATTTAGCTTCAAATACTTGCGATATAAATGATTTAGCTTCAACTGGAAGCGAAACAATCGAGTTAGATTCAAATCCACGCGAAACGCAGGATTTATCTTCCAAGCAATGCGAAGTAGAAGGTTTAGCTTCAAATCCATGCGAAACAAATGATTTAGCTTCAAATACTAGCGATATAAATAATGTAGCTTCAACTGGAAGCGAAACAAGCGAGTTAGCTTCTAATCCATGCGAAACAAATGATTTATCTTCAAGTTTTTTCGATATAAATGATATAGCTTCAAATTCATGCGAAACACATGATTTAGCTTCAAATCAATGCGAAGTAGAAGGTTTAGCTTCAAATCCATGCGAAGCAAATGATTTAGCTTCAAATACTTGCGATATAAATGATTTAGATTCAACTGCATGCGAAACAAACAAGTTAGATTCAAATCCATGCGACAAACGAGATTTAGATTTAAATCAATGCGGAGTACTAGTTTTAGCTACAAATCCATTCGAAACAAATGATTTAGCTTCAAATACTTGCGATATAAACGATATAGCTTCAAATGCATACGATACAAATGAGTTAGCTTCACATTCATTCGAAACACATGACTTAGGTTCAAATAAATGCGAAGTAGAAGGTGTAGCTTCAAATCGATGCGAAGCAAATGATTTAGCTTCAAATACTTCCGATATAAATGATTTACCTTTAACTGGAAGCGAAACAAGCGAGTTAGCTTCAAATACATGCGAAACAAATGATTTGTCTTCAAAGGAATACGAAGTAGAAGGATTAGCTTCAAATCCATGCGAAACAAATGATTTAACTTCAAATACTAGCGATATAAATGATATAGCTTCAATTGGAAGCGAAACAAGCGAGTTAGCTTCTAATCCATGCGAAACAAATGATTTACCTTCGAATACTAGCGATATGAATGATTTAGCGTCAACTGGATGCGAAACAAGCGAGTTAGCCTCTAATCCATGCGAAAAAAAACATTTAGCTTCAAATACTTGCGATATGAACGATATAGATTCAAATGCATGCGAAACAAACGAGTTAGCTTCAAATCCACGCGAAACACATGATTTGTCTTTAAAGGAATACGAAGTAGAAGGTTTAGATTCAAATCCATGCGAAACAAATGAATAGCTTCAAATACTTCCGGTATGAATGATTTAGCTTCAACTGGAAGCGAGACAAACGAGTTATCTTCACATTCACGCGAAACACATGATTTAACTTCTAATCAATGCAGAGTAGAAGGTTCAGCTTCAAATCCATGCGAAACAAATGATTTAGCTTCAAATCCATGCGAACCACGTGATTTAGCTTCAAATCAATGCGGAGTAGAAGGTTTATCTTCAAATCCATGCGACATAAATGATTTAGCTTCAAATCCTTGCGATATAAATGATTTAGCTTCAACTTGAAACGAAACAAGCGAGTTAGCTTCCAAACCATGCGAAACACATGATTTAACTTCTAATCAATGCGGAGTAGATGGTTTAGCTTCAAATCCATGCGAAACAAATGATTTAGCTTCAAATCCGTGCGAACCACGTGATTTAGCTACAAATCAATGTGGAGTAGAAGGTTGAGCTTCAAATCCATGCGAAACAAATGATTTAGCTTCAAATACTTGCGAAAAAAATGATTTAGCTTCAACTGGAAGCGAAACAAGCGAGTTAGTTTCTAACCCATGCGAAACACATGATATAACTTCTAATCAATGCGGAGTAGAAGGTTTAGCTTCAAATCCATGCGAAAAAAAAGATTTAGCTTCAAATACTTGCGATATAAATGATTTAGCTCCAACTGGAAGCGAAACATGCGAGTTAGCTTCAAATCCATGCGAAACAAATGATTTAGCTTCAAATCAATGCGAAGTAGAAGTTTTAGCTTCAAATCCATGTGAAAAAAATGATTTAGCTTCAAATACTTGCGATATAAATAATTTAGATTCAAATCCACGCGAAACACATGATTTATCTTCCATGCATTGCGAAGTAGAATGTTTAGCTTCAAATCCATGCGAAACAAATGATTTAGCTTCAAATACTTGCGATATAAATGATTTAGCTTCAACTGGAAGCGAGACAATCGAGCTAGCTTCACATTCATGCGAAACACATGATTTAGCTTCAAATGAATGCGAAGTAAAAGGTTTAGCTTCAAATCCAAGCGAAACAAATGATTTAGCTTCAAATACTTGCGATATAAACGATAAAGCTTCAAATGCATGCGATACAAACGAGTTAGATTCTAATCCATGCGAAACAAATGATTTAGTTTCAAATACTTGCGATATAAACGATATAGATTCAAATGCATGCGAAACAAACGAGTTAGCTTCACATTCATTCGAAAGACATGATTTAGCTTCAAATCAATGCGAAGAAGAGGGTTTTTGCATCAAATCCAAGCGAAACACATGATTTGTCTTCAAAGGAATACGAAGTAGAAGGTTTATCTTCAAATCCATGCGAAACAAATGATTTAATTTCAAATACTAGCGATGTAAATGATATAGCTTCAACTGGAAGCGAAACAATCGAGTTAGCATCTAATCCATGCGAAACGAATGATTTAGCTTCAAATACTTGCGATATGAACGATATAGCTTCAAATGCATGCGATACAAACGAGATAGCTTCACATTCATTCGAAACACGTGATTTAGCTTCAAATCAATGCGAAGTAGAAGGTTTAGCTTCAAATCCAAGCGAAACAAATAATTTAGCTTCAAATACTTCCGATATATATGATTTAGCTTCAACTGGATGCGAGACAAACGAGTTAGCTTCACATTCATGCGAAACAAATGATTTAGCTTCAAATACTTGCGATATAAACGATATAGATTCAAATGCATGCGAAACAAACGAGTTAGCTTCACGTTCATTCGAAGCACATGATTTAGCTTCAAA
Organism: Megalopta genalis; assembly: GCF_051020955.1. Taxonomy (NCBI): domain Eukaryota; kingdom Metazoa; phylum Arthropoda; class Insecta; order Hymenoptera; family Halictidae; genus Megalopta; species Megalopta genalis. The sequence continues at coordinate 54,081 of NW_027476149.1, forward strand.
TCAATGCGAAGTAAAAGGTTTAGCTTCATATCCAAGCGAAACAAATGATTTAGCTTCAAATACTTGCGATATAAATGATTTAGATTCAACTCCATGCGAAACAAACGAGTTTGCTTCAAATCCACGCGAAACGCATGATTTATCTTCCATGCAATGCGAAGTGGAAGGTTTAGCTTCAAATCCATGCGAAACAAATGATTCAAATACTTGCGATATAAATGATTTAGATTCAACTGGAAGCGAGACAAACGAGCTAGCTTCACATTCATGCGAAACAAATGATTTAGCTTCAAATACTTGCGATATAAATGATTTAGATTCAAATCCACGCGAAACACATGATTTATCTTCCATGCATTGCGAAGTAGAATGTTTAGCTTCAAATCCATGCGAAACAAATGATTTAGCTTCAAATACTTGCGATATAAATGATTTAGCTTCAACTGGAAGCGAGACAATCGAGCTAGCTTCACATTCATGCGAAACACATGATTTAGCTTCAAATCAAAGCGAAGTAGAAAGTTTACCTTCAAATCGACGCGAAACAAATGATTTAGGTCCAAATACTTGCGACATAAATGATTTAGCTTCAACTGGATTCGAAACAAGCGAGTTAGATTCAAATCCATGCGAAAAACATGATTAAGCTTCAAATGCATACGAAACACATGATTTGGCTTCGAGTCAATGCGAAGTGGAAGGTTTAGCTTCAACTCCACGCGAAACAAATGATTTAGCTTCACATACTTGCGATATAAATGATTTAGCTTCAACTGAATGCGAAACAAACGAGTTAGCTTCAAATCCATGCGAAACACATGATTTATCTTCAAAGCAATGCGAAGTAGAAGGTTTAGGTTCAAATCCATGCGAAACAAATGATTTAGCTTCAAATACTAGCGATATAAATGATTTAGCTTCAACTGGAGGCGAAACAAACGAGTTAGCTTCACATTCATGCGAAACACATGATTTAGCTTCAGATCAATGCGAAGAAGAAGGTTAAGCTTCCAATCCATGAAAAACAAACGAGTTAGCTTCGAATTCATGCGAAATACGTGAATTAGCTTCAAATTAATGCGGAGTATAAGGTTTAGCGTCAAATGCATGCGTAACACATGATTTAGCTTCAAATCAGTGCGGAATAGAAGCTTTAGCTTCAAATGCATGCGAAAGAAATGATTTCGCTTCAAATCAATGCGAAGAAGAAGGTTCAGCTGCAAATCCATTCGAAACAAAAGTATTAGCTTCAAATACTTGCGATATAAATGACTTTGCTTCAACTGGAAGCGAAACAAACGAGTTAGCTACGAATCCAAGCGAAACACATGATTTAGCTTCAAATGAATGCAGAGTAGATGTTTCAGCTTAAAAACCATGCTAAACAAATGATTTTGCTTCAAATTCTTGCGATATAAATAATTTGGCTTCAACAGCATGCGAAACAAAAGAGTAAGCTTCAAATACACGCGAAACACATGATTTGTCTTTAAAGGAATACGAAGTAGAAGGTTTAGATTCAAATCCATGCGAAACAAATGAATAGCTTCAAATACTTCCGATATGAATGATTTAGCTTCAACTGGAAGCGAGACAAACGAGTTATCTTCACATTCACGCGAAACACATGATTTAACTTCTAATCAATGCAGAGTAGAAGGTTCAGCTTCAAATCCATGCGAAACAAATGATTTAGCTTCAAATCCATGCGAACCACGTGATTTAGCTTCAAATCAATGCGGAGTAGAAGGTTTATCTTCAAATCCATGCGAAATAAATGATATAGCTTCAAATCCTTGCGATATAAATGATTTAGCTTCAACTTGAAACGAAACAAGCGAGTTAGCTTCTAAACCATGCGAAACACATGATTTAACTTCTAATCAATGCGGAGTAGATGGTTTAGCTTCAAATCCATGCGAAACAAATGATTTAGCTTCAAATCCGTGCGAACCACGTGATTTAGCTACAAATCAATGTGGAGTAGAAGGTTGAGCTTCAAATCCATGCGAAACAAATGATTTAGCTTCAAATTCTTGCGATATAAATGATTTAGCTTCAACTGGAAGCGAAACAAGCGAGTTAGTTTCTAACCCATGCGAAACACATGATATAACTTCTAATCAATGCGGAGTAGAAGGTTTAGCTTCAGATCCATGCGAAAAAAAAGATTTAGCTTCAAATACTTGCGATATAAATGATTTAGCTCCAACTGGAAGCGAAACATGCGAGTAAGCTTCAAATCCATGCGAAACAAATGATTTAGCTTCAAATCAATGCGAAGTAGAAGTTTTAGCTTCAAATCCAAGCGAAACAAATAATATAGCTTCAAATACTTGCGATATAAATGATTTAGCCTCAACTGGAAGCGAGAGAAACGAGCTAGCTTCACATTCATGCGAAACAAATGATTTAGCTTCAAATACTTGCGATATAAATGATTTAGATTCAAATCCACGCGAAACACATGATTTATCTTCCATGCATTGCGAAGTAGAATGTTTAGCTTCAAATCCATGCGAAACAAATGATTCAAATACTTGCGATATAAATGATTTAGCTTCAACAGGAAGCGAAACAAACGAGTTAGCTTCACATTCATTCGAAACACATGATTTAGCTTCAAATCAATGCGAAGAAGAAGGTTTATGTTCAAGTCCAAGAGAAACAAATGATTTTGCTTCAAATACTTGCGATATAAATGATTTAGATTCAACTGCATGCGAAACAAACAAGTTAGATTCAAATCCATGCAAAACGCGAGATTTTGATTCAAATCACTGCCGAGTAGAAGTTTTAGCTTCAAATCCATGCGAAACAAATGATTTAGCTTCAAATACTTGCGATATAAACGATATTGATTCAAATGCATGCGAAACAATCGAGTTAGCTTCACAGTCATTCGAAACACATGATTTAGCTTCAAATCAATGCGACGTAGAAGGTTTAGCTTCAAATCCATGCGAAACAAATAATTTACCTTCGAATACTAGCGATATAAATGATTTAGCTTCAACTGGAAGCGAAACAAGCGAGTTAGCTTCTAATCCATGCGAAACAAATGATTTAGCTTCAAGTACTTGCGATATAAACGATATTGAATCAAATGCATGCGAAACAAACGAGTTAGCTTCACAGTCATTCGAAACACATGATTTAGCTTAAAATCAATGCGAAGAAGAAGGTTTAGCTTCAAATCCAAGAGAAACAAATGATTTTGCTTCAAATACTTGCGATATAAATGATTTAGATTCAACTGCATGCGAAACAAACAAGCTAGATTCAAATCCATGCGAGAAACGAAATTTAGATTTAAATCAATGCGGAGTAGAAGTTTTAGCTACAAATCCATGCGAAACAAATGATTTAGCTTCAAATACTTGCGATATAAACGATATAGCTTGAAATGCATGCGATACAAACGAGTTAGCTTCACATTCATTCGAAACACATGACTTAGGTTCAAATCAATGCGAAGTAGAAGGTTTAGATTCAAATCCATGCGAAACAAATGATTTACCTTCAAATACTTGCGATATAAATGATTTAGCTTTAACTGGAAGCGAAACAAGCGAGTTAGCTTCAAATTCATGCGAAACATACGAGTTAGCTTCACGGTCATTCGAAACACATGATTTAGCTTCAAATCCATGCGAAGTAGAAGGTTTAGCTTCAAATCCATGCGAAACAAATGATTTACCTTCAAGTACTTGCGATATAAATGATTTAACTTCATCTGGAAGCGAAACGAGCGAGTTAGCATCTAATCCATGCGAAAAAAAAAGATTTAGATCAAATACTTGCGATAGAAATGATTTAGCTTCAACTGAATGCGAAACAAACGAGCAAGCTTGAAATCCATGCGAAAAACATTACTTATCTTCAAATCAAAGCGAAGTAGAAAGTTTACCTTCAAATCGACGCGAAACAAATGATTTAGGTGCAAAAACTTGCTACATAAATGATTTAGCTTCAACTGGATTCGAAACAAGGGAGTTAGATTCAAATCCACGCGAAAAACATGATTAAGCTTCAAATGCATACGAAACACATGATTTGGCTTCGAGTCAATGCGAAGTGGAAGGTTTAGCTTCAACTCCACGCGAAACAAATGATTTAGCTTCACATACTTGCGATATAAATGATTTAGCTTCAACTGAATGCGAAACAAACGAGTTAGCTTCAAATCCATGCGAAACACACGATTTATCTTCAAAGCAATGCGAAGTAGAAGGTTTAGCTTCAACTCCATGCGAAACAAATGATTTAGCTTCAAATACTTGCGATATAAATGAATTAGCCTCAACTGGAAGCGAGACAAACGAGTTAGCTTCACCTTCACGCGAAACAAATGATTTAGATTCAAATCAATGCGAAGCAGAAGGTTTAGCTTCAAATCCATGCGAAACAAATGATTCAGGTTCAAATACTTAAGATATAAATGATTTAGCTTCAACTGGAAGCGAATCAAGCGAGTTAGCTTCTCATAAATGCGAAACAAATGATTTAGCTTCAAATACTTGCGGTATAAACGATATAGGTTCAAATGCATGCGAAACAAACGAGTTAGCTTCACAGTCATTCGAAACACATGATTTAGCTTCAAATCAATGCGAAGTAGAAGATTTAGCTTCAAATCCATGCGAAACAAATGATTTACTTTCAAATACTGCCGATATAAATGATTTAGCATCAACTGAAATCGATACATGCGAAGTAGCTTCTAATTCATGCGAAAAAAAAGATTTAGCTTCAAATACTTCGGACATAAACGATATAGCTTCAAATGCATGCGAAACAATCGAGTTAGCTTCACATTCATTCGAAACACATGATTTAGCTTCAAATCAATGCGAAGAAGAAGGTTTAGCTTCAAATCCAAGAGAAACAAATGATTTTGCTTCAAATACTGCGATATAAATGATTTAGATTCAACTGCATGCGAAACAAACAAGTTAGATTCAAATCCATGCGAGAAACGAAATTTAGATTTAAATCGATGCGGAGTAGAAGTTTTAGCTACAAATCCATGCGAAACACATGACTTAGCTTCAAATCAATGTGGCATAGAAGGTTTAACTTCAAATGCATGAGAAGCACATGATTTAGCCTTAAATCAATGCGAAGTAAAAAGTTTAGCTACAAATCCATGCGAAACAAATGATGTAGCTTCAAATCAATGTAAAGTAGAAGGTATAGCTTCAAATCCTTAAGAAACAAATGATTTAGCATCAAATACTTGCGACATAATTGATTTAGCTTGAACTGGATGCGAAACAAACGTGTTAGCTTCACATCCATGCGAAACACATTATTTAGATTCAAATCAATGCGGATTAGAAGCTTTAGCATAAAATTCGTGCGAAACAAAAGATTTAGCTTCAAATACTTGCGGTATAAATGATGTAGCTTCAACTGCATGCGAAACAAACGAGCAAGCTTGAAATTCATGCGAAAAACATTACTTATCTTCAAATCAAAGCGAAGTAGAAGGTTTACCTTCGAATCCACGCGAAACAAATGATTTAGCTTCAAATACTTGCGACATAAATGAGTTAGATTCAACTGCATTCGAAACAAACAAGTTAGCTTCAAATCCACTCGAAACGCATGATTTAGCTTCAAATCAAAGCGAAGTAGACAGTTTACCTTCAAATCCACGCGAAACAAATGATTTAGCTTCACATACTTGCGATATAAATGATTTAGCTTCAACTGAATGCAAGACAAACGAGTTAGCCTCAAATCAATGCAGAGTAGAAGGCTTAGATTAAATTGCATGCGAAACACATGATTTAGCTTCAAATCAATGTGGAATAGAAGGTTTAGCTTCACAGTCATTCGAAACACATGATTTATCTTCAAATCCATGCGAAGTAGAAGGTTTAGCTTCAAATCCATGCGAAACAAATGATTTACCTTCAAGTACTTGCGATATAAATGATTTTGATTCAACAGGAAGCGAAACAAACGGGTTAGCTTCAATTCATGCGACCCAAATGATTTTGGTTCTAATCAATGCAGAGTACAAGGTTTAGCTTCAAATGCAGGCGAAACACATGATTTATATTCAAATCAATGTGAAGTAGAAGGTTTTGCTCCAAATACATATGAAATAAATGATTTAGCATCAAATACTAGCGACATAAATGATTTAGCTTCAACTGGATTCGAAACAAGGGAGTTAGATTCAAATCCACGCAAAGAACATGATTAAGCTTCAAATGCATACGAAACACATGATTTGGCTTCGAGTCAATGCGAAGTGGAAGGTCTTGCTTCAAATCCACGCGAAACAAATGATTTAGCTTCGCATACTTGCGATATAAATGATTTAGCTTCAACTGAATGCGAAACAAACGAGTTAGCTTCAAATCCATGCGAAACAAATGATTTATCTTCAAAGCAATGCGACGTAGAAGGTTTAGCTTCAACTCCATGCGAAGTAGAAGGTTTAGCTTCAACTCCATGCGAAACAAATGATTTAGATTCAAATACTTCCGATATCAATGATCTAGCTTCAACTGGAAACGAGAAAATCGAGTTAGATTCACATTCATGCGAAACACGTGACTTATCTTCAAATCAAAGCGAAGTAGAAGCTTTAGCTTCAAATCCATGCAAAACAAATGATTTAGCTTCAAATACATGAGATATAAATGAGTTAGTTTCAACTCCATGCGAAACAAACAAGTTAGCTTCAAATCCACTCGAAACACATGATTTAGCTTAAAATCAATGCGAAGTAGAAGGTTTAGCTTCAAATCCATGCGAAACAATTGATTTAGCTTCAAATCAAAGCGAAGTAGAAGGTTTAACTTCAAATCTATAAGTAACAACTGATTTAGCTTCAGAAACTTGAGAAATAAATTATTTAGCTTCAACTGCATGCGAATACAAACGAGTTAGCTTGAAATCCATGCGAAGCACATGAGTTAGCTTGAAATCAATGCGGAGTAGATAGGTTATCGTCAAATGCATGCGCAACATATGATTTAGCTTCAAATCAACGCAGAATAGAAGGATTAGCTTCAAATGCATGGGAAACACATGATTTAGCTTAAAATTCATGCGAAACACATGACTTAGCTTCAAATCATTGCAGAGTAGAAGACTTAGATTCAATTGCATGCGAAACACATGATTTAGCTTCAAATCAATGCGGAATAGAAGGTTTAACTTCAAATGCATGCGAAACACATAATTTAGCCTTAAATCAATGTGAAGTAGAAAGTTTAGCTACAAATCCATGCGAAACAAATGATGTAGCTTCAAATCAATGTAAAGTAGAAGGTATAGCTTCAAATCCTTAAGAAACAAATGATTTAGCATCAAATACTTGCGACATAATTGATTTAGCTTGAACTGGATGCGAAACAAACGAGTTAGCTTCACATCCATGCGAAACACATTATTTAGATTCAAATCCATGCGGATTAGAAGGTTTAGCTTAAAATCCGTGCGAAACAAAAGATTTAGCTTCAAATACTTGCGATAGAAATGATTTAGCTTCAACTGCATGCGAAACAAACGAGCAAGCTTGAAATCCATGCGAAAAACGTTACTTATCTTCAAATCAAAGCGAAGTAGAAAGTTTACCTTCAAATCGACGCGAAACAAATGATTTAGGTCCAAATACTTGCGACATAAATGATTTAGCTTCAACTGGATTCGAAACAAGGGAGTTAGATTCAAATCCATGCGAAAAACATGATTAAGCTTCAAATGCATACGAAACACATGATTTGGCTTCGAGTCAATGCGAAGTGGAAGGTTTAGCTTCAACTCCACGCGAAACAAATGATTTAGCTTCACATACTTGCGATATAAATGATTTAGCTTCAACTGAATGCGAAACAAACGAGTTAGCTTCAAATCCATGCGAAACACATGATTTATCTTCAAAGCAATGCGAAGTAGAAGGTTTAGGTTCAAATCCATGCGAAACAAATGATTGAGCTTCAAATACTAGCGATATAAATGATTTAGCTTCAACTGGAGGCGAAACAAACGAGTTAGCTTCACATTCATGCGAAACACATGATTTAGCTTCAAATACTTGCGATATAAACGATATAGATTCAAATGCATGAGAAACAAACGAGTTAGCTTCACGTTCATTCGAAGCACATGATTTAGCTTCAAATCAATGCGAAGTAGAAGGTTTAGCTTCAAATCCATGCAAAACAATTGATTTATCTTCAAATTAAAGCGAAGTAGAAAGTTTACCATCAAATCCGCGCGAAACTAATGATTTAGCTTCAAATCAATGCGAAGTAGAAGGTTTAGCTCCAAATCCGTAAGAAACAAATGATTTAGCATCAAATACTTGCGACATAAATGATTTAGCTTCAACTGGATTCGAAACAAGGGAGTTAGATTCAAATCCATGCGAAAAACATGATTAAGCTTCAAATGCATACGAAACACATGATTTGGCTTCGAGTCAATGCGAAGTGGAAGGTTTAGCTTCAACTCCACGCGAAACAAATGATTTAGCTTCACATACTTGCGATATAAATGATTTAGCTTCAACTGCATGCGAAACAAACGAGTTAGCTTCAAATCCATGCGAAACACATGATTTAGCTTCAGATCAATGCGAAGAAGAAGGTTAAGCTTCCAATCCATGAAAAACAAACGAGTTAGCTTCGAATTCATGCGAAATACGTGAATTAGCTTCAAATTAATGCGGAGTATAAGGTTTAGCGTCAAATGCATGCGAAACACATGATTTAGCTTCAAATCAATGCAGAATGGAAGGTTTAGCTCCAAGTGCATGCGTAACACATGATTTAGCTTCAAATCAGTGCGGAATAGAAGCTTTAGCTTCAAATGCATGCGAAAGAAATGATTTCGCTTCAAATCAATGCGAAGAAGAAGGTTCAGCTGCAAATCCATTCGAAACAAAAGTATTAGCTTCAAATACTTGCGATATAAATGACTTTGCTTCAACTGGAAGCGAAACAAACGAGTTAGCTACGAATCCAAGCGAAACACATGATTTAGCTTCAAATGAATGCAGAGTAGATGTTTCAGCTTAAAAACCATGCTAAACAAATGATTTTGCTTCAAATTCTTGCGATATAAATAATTTGGCTTCAACAGCATGCGAAACAAAAGAGTAAGCTTCAAATACACGCGAAACACATGACTTAGCCTCAAGTCAATGCGAGGTAGTAGGTTGAGAATCAAATCCTTGCGAAACAAATTATTTTTCTTCAAATACTTGCGATATAGATGATTTAGCTGCAAGAGCATGCGAGGAACCCGCCATTTCCGGATCGCGAGTCATTTTTGGGACACCCTGTATAGTATGTATCTGTACGTAGTAAATTTCGGGGCTGGCCACGCGTTTATTTAGAAGTCGCCCGAGATAAGGTGATACATCGGCGTTGCGGGCCGGCGGATATTCTAAACGCACGCCGGTGATTTATCGCGAATCGTCGCGCGGGAACAATGCGGAACAACGCGCGGTGTGTGCGTATGCACGCCCCGCGCCAGTTTGATTCTCGATTCTCGTTACAGGAGACCCTCCACGCTCCATCGAGCCCATTGAAAGCCATGAAAATTTTTCCATCGCGAACGTCGGCCTGCGAGAATACAACCGCTTATCGCGATGAAAAAGAAAAAAGCAGTCGATCCACTACGGAAGCCCGGTCATTAGTTTACTAAGTAACGACGCATTGTGCCCCGTTGCGCGTTTCCCCCGACGCGCGACGGCTCCTCCGCATTTATCGTCCTTCGAAGTCTCGCATTTTTTTACGTCCGCCGCGCACCACCCATCGCCATTTACAGCCTCGAAACCAACAAATTCGATGGAATCTTTCTTTGCATCCTGCAGTGGGAGACGAAGGTATTCGAACGCCTTTTTTAGTACGGAATTACTTCTTTGTATATTTTATATATATTTATATTTATATTATATTATATTATATATTATATATTTTATATTTATAGTATATAATAATATATTATAAAATATAATAAATAATATAATAATACTAATACTAATACTATAATATAATAATACTAATAATACTAATACTATAATATAATAATAATATAATATAAATAATATAATATAATATAATATAATATAATATAATATAATATAATATAATATAATATAATATAATATAATATAATATAATATAATATAATATAATATAATATAATATAATATAATATAATATAATATAATATAATATAATATAATATAATATAGTATATAATAGTTTATATTTAAATTATATTATATATTATATATTGTATATTTACATTATATTACATATTTATATTATTATATTATTTTCTCTTATTTTCTCTTATTTTCATATTTATATATATGTATATATTTCTTTATATATACTTTACTTTTTTTTGGTCACTTCAACCAATTGCAATTTTCAAAAATCCCCAAAGTCCCAATTGTAAAGAAGCGGGGATAGGTGCGCCGATTACTGTGCCCATTACAGGGGGCCATCACGATCAACGTAGGCGATCGTGCAATAAACCTTTTTGGCACGGAATAAAGATTCGTTTAGCAATACACAAAAATACGAATTTTATTTCCCAAAATTTTTAATCTCTCTTTTATTTTTTTATTCTTCGTTCCATCGAACGTTTTTGTGTTTCATTTGTCGCGCGAACTAAATGAAGCGATACTGCGATACAAACAACATGCGCAGTTATATACACGGCTCGCTACGATATGTATTTTTAATTTAATTGGACGTGTACTTGTTAAAATAACGAAATTTTGTTCGTCTTTGAGTTACAGAACTCGACGCATCCGGCGCACTTATTCATCCGTTTCGCGTTCGCTGCGGGACGCAATCAATCGGCATTTGTAAATGAAATATAGAAGTGGGACGCCGTTGAATGGAAACGTAAATAAAAAAAAAGAGAAGAAAGGAAAGGACGGAAGGAGGGAAGAAGTAGCTCAATGATCGTTCAGCCTTCCATGATGGTTCCGTTAACGATGGCAATCGATATTCGCGATCCAATTGTCCGGCTATTAAACGGGTCAATATTTGAAGCCGCGGACTGATATTTCGAAACGCGATTCGAGCGAACCGCTCTACCATCGCGAGCCGCCGAGGAAAACAGTCGCGCGATTCTTTCCAAACGTTACGAAAGCGGCCGGCTAATTTGCTGAAATATACAGGGTGTCCCAAAAATGTCTCGCAATTCGGAAATGGCGGGTTCCACGGATCATATGAAGCAACTTCTTCCTTTACAAAAATGTTCTCCGAGGCAGCGTTAACGAGTTATCAACGAAAAACAGTGACCAATAAGAATCGAGTACGTCTGACGCGAGGCGGCCCAGCCAACCAGCGCACGAAGCCCAGTACCGCTCACTGGCTCGGTCGCCTCGCGCCAGCCGAGCTCGCCTCTCATTGGTCACTGTTTTTCGTTAATAACTCGTTAACGGCGCCTCGGAGAACATTTTTGTAAAGGAAAAAGTTGCTTCGAACGACCCGAGGAACCAGTCACTTTCGGATTACGAGACATTTTTGGGACACCATGTATACTTAAAACGATTTCGACGTTCCAAAGTCGGTTTAAAAGCCGGCGCGCTGTAAACGCGCGTCACTGTTGTTCCGATATAACGTCGAAGCCGCGAAGCACTCGAAACACAGAGGGTAAATTGCACGTAACGTGCCGCAGGTTATCCGAATGATTCGACTACCTTTTAATAACGCGGACGAAAATCCGTCGGACCGGCCTCGCTCGGTGTCAAAGGAGACATAATTCGATATCGACGTATTCTCTGCGGTTCGATGTACAAAAAAAATAAATAGGCATTCGACGAAACGAGAATACAATTTGGAAAAAGGATTAACTCGGAGCAGAGGAAAAAAAGAAACGTGAACACGATCCGCGGGAACACTAATTTCGAATGCAAAACTCGTGGCGCACGTGCGCACTGCATTTTTCAATGCTTCGCTTCGGGCAGATGTTCTACGTGAATATTCGGAATATTTTGCAGCTAACTTGTGAATAAAAATAGAAAGCGTGCCGCACGATTGAACGCTTGCTTACATTCTGTAGTCTGCGCGTGTGCAACCGATCGCGGGAGTAATTTTTCAATCGACAACGGATTTTATACGTTTATGGCAAAATTTGTCAGAGCGTAATAGCAAACGATGAGAACATTCGAAAAAACTAAAAATGTTCTTACGCGCTCCTTATTTTATCGATATTATTAATGGTAATAATTTTTGCTCGTTAAGAACATTTATGTATAAATAATATTATATAATAAACTTTTATATGATATATATATGATAATAAAATTATATACATGTATAATGTGGTGGTAATATCTTCTTTTTCAGCTATAGTATTCTCGGAGATCTCGAGATCATCTTCACATTTTTAATCATAATCATATATCTTTTTTGTAAATATTATTTATATTTATTGTTATTATATATAATAATAAATAATACACATAATATAATATGTAATATTATATATAAAATATAATATTGATAAATATATCAAGAAGTTTATTAATATATATCTATGTAAATAAAGCTTTTCAATATTTATATATTAATAAATATATAAATATTTTAATTAATATACTAATATTAACAAATATATAAATATTGAAAAGCTTTATTTACATACATATATATATATATATTAACAAAGTTCTCCGATATTAAACGATTACGTCGTACACATTTTCATGTATCCGCTTACCGGGGCGTTTTCGATGCGCGAAAGTATTGCGAACGAATTTTAATTACCTTCCTCGGCGCGGATAAGCGCTCCGGGGATTTTGATTAAATTCTCTTCAGGTTGTAAGGTCGAAGATTGAATTACCGCGGTGCCCGTTTGCTCGAACTGTCGTTCGTTGAATTAATTTTGGATGACTGGTACAAATGGAGAGCAAGCGGTCTCTGATAATTAGTATTGTATGATTTACGCCGCTAATGCTTGACGCGATAAACCCCGGACCGGCGCAAATGTTTGCGAAGCGGTGCGCGAGTCGAAAATTTAATTCCACGGATAATAGGAATACGGAGAGTTATTCTTTCATCGACCGTTCACAGAACTCTCGAGTATAATTGCCGTCTCGGCGGAGTTGACGATTTCTTCCCGTTTCCGTGTTCGATGGTGTGTTCGTAGAAAACAAACGTAAGTGGCGAAAATTCAAGAATTTTCCTCCCTCCTTGAAACGTTCTATGCGCCAATGGGAATGCCCGAGCACGTCTTTTTATAAATATTTTCACTAATGGTTGCGAACGATGCTAATTGATGACATTGCCTGTATGTTCTGCTTTTCTAGAAAATATTTTATAATAATATATATTGTATAATAATATCAATGATATTATATGAGCTAAAATAGATGACATTGCCTGTATGTCCTGCTTTTCTAGAAAATATTTTATAATAATATATATATTGTATAATATATTGTATAATTTATATATTATATAATATATTGTATAATATATTGTATAATTTATATATTGTATAATAATATCAATGCATCATCTACTGCAAAAAAAACATAGATTAGGGGTGCATACCGCGTGAACTTCCATGGTTAACGCATTGACCTTGTAAAGCACAGAATTCAGTTCAAAAAGGAAATAAAAGGCGCAAAACAAATATTGCCTAAAATTTCTGGAATTCTTTACGATTCGCGAACATCTTCGACGCCCTGTTCTAAAGCAAGATGTATTCAAGCAAGATGGGCCGACGCGGAACATGGCAGAGAAAGAGCATCGGGCGTGAAATTCTGACAGCAGCAATGAGAACGCAGTTGTTAATTGACCCGGCCTCGAATATTATGTTGTACATGTTACGTGCTCGGTTGCATGGCATTCATGGGCTTACTGGCTTATTAAAATGGTACGGCTGGCTTGCTCGTGTCATCGTTTAACGCGCCAACGTACCTTTTACACGTACCGCCGAGCGTAAACATGCTTTTCCTATTCGATTGCGCGAACAGATTTTTTTCCACGCCGAAACTCGCGCGACTGCGATCAAAGCAAGTCACCGAGAAAGATTCGAAACGCCTTGACCGAACTTCTATTTGCCGTTGCGCGACGATTTACCAGCGGGGAGACCTATAATTGGGACTTTGATCCGCCGCTAGCTGCGCGCGTTTCCAAAACTGTCGTAGAAATTTTATTATTATTATTATTTATATATATTATTTATATTTTATTATTATTATTATTATTTTTCTGGAATCTTGCTAACTCAATATGTACCGTGAACTATGAAACACCCTGTACAGTAATTCCTCCGGGAATCGCCAAAATTCGGGTTGCTGCGAATTTCCCGGTGTGCTGTTACCTCCTTCAATCTTGAGAAAGTAAAAAATTCTGTGCCAATGATCGGACGGGAAGAGGTAAGTTCGTTACGCTTTCCCTCGCGTTAACAACGAACTGCCGAACAAATTTCGGTTTCGTAAATCAATCTTTAAAACGCGCGAAACGTTCGCCGAACCATTAAAACTCGCGCGGTCGGTTTTAACGGGGCAACATAAATATGACGCGTCGAATCGAATGAAACCCGGACCGGTGAATATGATATTTGTCTTGCGTAAGCCGGATATCCTGCGAACACGGAACGATAAATTAGGATCGACAAGATTAACTCCGGCGGCCACGTTTTTGAAATTGATTACCGCTTTGCTCGGCTGGCAAACCGCCGCGCCGCGCCGCGCCGCGCCGAGCCTTATCCATCGCTTATAACCCGGAGATAGCTTAACGACGGAATCGGCCGGCCGAGGGGTTGTGTCTAAAGGCCGCCCCGATTATTTACACTTATCATCGGAAAGCGAAAGGCCAGCCGTCTCTCCCCCGCCCTTCGTAACGGCCGGACATTCTAAGCGGCATTGTACGCGCCCTTTCGTAACGACGCCCCACAAATCACCGGCGGCGTTTGCAAAGGCCGCGCGAATCGCGCTCGATGAAAAGTAATTTAGATACTGGTAAGACGGGCATTCGGCTGGAAAATTGCTGCGTGGATCTGGCACGGGTGGAAGCAGTCGGAGCACCGATTTAAGGACAGCCGTGCAAGGCTGTGCTTTTCGCGAATTCTAATCGGCGCTCTTCTGTTCGCATCCCCCGAAGCCGCGTCGTCGAGAGGACATTTTATTCGCCCCCGTAAAACCGTGAATTAATACTAAAATATATTTTTACCATATAAATATATTATTATATTATATTACCATATATATATATATATATATATATATATATATATATTATATTACCATATATTATATTACCATACAAATATATTATCAGATATCGCGACCCTAAATCCGAAATAATTTCTCCGAACTACGGTGTTTCCATTTTCTGTGATTTAATATAATTAGAAATAACATAGATAATAGAACGATATATCGAAGATAGTAACGCCACCTAAAAGGTGCGATTACGATACAGTTTTATTTTCAAAAACTGAAAAATCTGTTTCTAGACGTATTAAAAGGTGCGCAACCAATTGGTTAAATTAATAAAAAAGAAATGCTTCCCTCGCACTCTCTTCCCAGCCGAATGAGCTCCGAATAAAACTGAAATTACCGAGCGCGAGTGATAAAAAAAAAGAGATAAAACTCGCGAGCTTTTTATTCGAAATAATTTATTACGAAGGAAGCGAGCGCGAGCAAAATTGTCGATTACGAACATTAAAAGCTGTACGTTCCCCGGAGTGAGGAACGATAACGTCCGGCGGATTTGCGATATAACGTGAACGACGTGCGGCAAATATGTTTTAGAAAATAGTCTGGAAAAAAATGGGGGTGCCAGGATCGGAAAGTAGTTAAAATAACATATAGGGGTAATGGCGGTGAAACGGAGGCTGGCGTATGAGAAAAGCGCTCCCGTCAGCGCTGGCCGAGGAACGGGGCAGGGGGGGTGGTGGTGGTGGTGGTGATGAATTATCACGTTTTAATAATCTACAAGGAACGATCGCTGAATCGGCTGCAAAAGGGAACACGTGGAAAGGGGTGATTTATATCGCGTAGTCGCCGGTGCCGTTTAGGAGGATATTGTATTAGATACTTTTGTATACGTGTCGGACAAGATTATCTCGGCAGATGAGTTTTCGCGTGCTCGGTTTGGCACGAGTCATTCTCATTCCAACCGTCCAGTTATTTTTTCGAATTTGTTAAAAAAAACCCGTGGCAATGAGTACGGTAAATTTTGCCTAATTTTCCTTCGGATCGTGCGCAAAAATGGACAATCTGAACGATTATTCGAGCCTCGCGGCTCGTTTTTATAATTGTCGACTATAAAATCACTGTGAAAACTGTGAAGTGATAGTAAACTATAAATGGCGAACTGTAAACTATAGTATAAAATAGTATTATATATATAATACTATAGTATAGTATTATATATATATATATATAATACTATTTTATACTATAGTTTACACAGTTTTCACAGTAATTTTATAGTCGACAATTATAAAAACGAGCCGCGAGGCTCGAATAATACTATATATATATATATATATATATATACTATTATTATATTATATTATATATTATTTATTATATTATTATATATTATACTATATATATATAAGTATAATATAATATAAGTATAGTATAAACTATACTATAAAATAATCGTGCCTCCTCTTCCCGAACAGTCCATTTTTGTGTCCAAGCTGAAGGAAAATCAGGGAGAATTTACTGCATTCGACAACTTTAAAATTGGACATTCTATATATCGAATAAATAGATATACGCGTACCTCATACATTTTAGTTATATTTTCTTGAAGAATATAGCGAACAAAGAGAACGACGTTGGGAAAGAAAAAAAAGGTACGTGGCCGAGCGAGATATTAGGTCCATCGTTCTCGATCTATTCGACGGTGCAAGATCATCGATCTTTCGCGAAGTAGATATAATGGTTTCTCATCAAATGTCCTTTTTCGCAACCCTACGCTTCCTTGCTTATCCGATGCATCATCATTCTTCTGCCTTCGGCTGCATTGTAGCATCCTCGATACGCTGTTGTCTAAGCTAACTCTGTTACGCGAGCATTCATAAATATTTACGTGGCTCGCGATTAATTATCACGGATAAATTACGCGGATAAATGTTCGCTGCGAACACCGGTTAGCGTGCAGGTGTTCGACGACCGTCCAAAAATCACCGCGACTTTCGTGCCGTCTGTCCCGTCTTTTCCTTAACGTTTATTCCAATTCCAATTTTGTATTAAAAATAATCACGCATTTAGCCGATATCAATGCCGAACGAGAGCATTGACCGTACAGTTGGCTTACGAACAACGGCATACAGTAATGTCTCCCTAACTGACGCCCAGATTGTCTCCCTAACTGATCCACAAAAATGGGCATTTTTGCGAAGAGAAGATACGATTATCCGAGCCTCGTGGCTCGTTTCTTATGATTATCGATTGTCAACAACTATAAGAACGAGCTGCGGGGCTCGAATAATCGTGTCTCCTCTTCCCGAATTGTCCATTTTCGTGGACAATCCGAGCGTCAGTTAGGGAGACATTACTGTATTCCGCGGGGCTCTTCGATGAAACTGCTATAAAATCCCCGCGTATTTTTTCTTCAGCTAGAAACCCGAATCTGCGAATTCGCGTCGACAATCGGTAACTATAAAAAGTGAGTCGCGAGACTGGAACAACCGTATCACATCCTCCCGAACTGTCCATTTTTCTGTGCAATTTCGGAAGAATTTAACGCGTTCGTCACGGTTCCGAGATTTTCAAGAATCGCGACCGGTCGCATCTCCGGCCTCGTGGTTCCCTCCGAGCGAAGACCAACACCAACCAGCTACCGTCGGGGTAGCCGCCCCAGCGTCGACCGTAGCCGTGGGGCGAATTGCGGCTATAACGAGCCCGCTAAAAGGGGTGGCTGCTCTTTTCGCCGGTGCCGCTTGAATTTTGCTCAAGTGGAAACGCTGATAGGGATTCGACGAATTCGCCCGGTAGGGTGCAATCGAATGTCAGAGGTAATTGCTTCTGCGATGCACCTTTCGCCAGCCTCTCCTCTCAATGATAAATGAACCCGGCGTGTCAGGGGTCGAGTCGCGAGGCCGATCATCGGTCTGCTCCTTTACTCGAACGGAACGGAACCGTGGAACGTGTTATACAGGGTGTCCCAAAAATGTCTCGCAATCCGAAAGTGGCGGGTTCCTCGGGCCATTCGAAGCAACTTTTTCCTTTACAAAAATTTTCTCCGAGGCGCCGTTAACGAGTTATCAACGAAAAACAGTGACCAATGAGAGGCGAGCTCGGCTGGCGCGAGGCGACCGAGCCAATGAGCGGAACCGGGCTTCGTGCGCTGGTTGGCTGGGCCGCCTCGCGTCGGCCGTACTCGATTCTTATTGGTCACTGTTTTTCGTTGATAACTCGTTAACGGTGCCTCGGAGAACATTTTTGTAAAGAAAGAAGTTGCTTCGAATGATCCGAGGAACCCGCCATTTCCGAATTTCGAGACACTTTTGGGACACCCTGTATGTATACACGATTGTCCAGTGTATTCTTTGTTCAATTTGCTACGTGCAGGAACGCGCGAACGAGAGCTACCGTATGATTATGCAAAGTGGTTATGCTCCGCGGAATGCTTTGCGCGCGGAGCTTCCGACGAATGCGCGACCGCCGGGGTTATTTCTCGGCGTCGGCTTGTTCTTGTTTGATTCGCCGTTAGGATTATGCGCACAAAAGGCGAGGTAACTAGCATCGACGAGAAGAACGATGGCTCGCGGGGCCTCCTCTAATGCAATTTTTCCCGTAATTTGAAAGCTATTGTCCAGGAGGCAAGCTCTCTAATGCCATCAAAGAACACGCGCGCGCGCAGGGCGCGGTAGGTCGAGGGAACCGAAAAAAGCACACCACGAAGCGAAAGCAAAACGACGAAGGAGCGGAACGACGATGAGCTCACGGTAACGTCTTTCGACGTTTTAAGAGATCGAACCCGACGGCTCTCGCGGATCATTTCGCCGGGCTTAAGAAACATCTGTGCAGATGGAATCGGTCGCTGGATTATAACCTGTCGATCGTTTCGATTGACGCGTCGAAGCGTTGTACAATGGGCTTCCGCTGATTTTACCGAAGCGTTCGCTCGTTCGACTCGTTCTTTTCTCCCCTTTCTCTGCATTGGTTATTTATAAAGTTCGCGTTAACTCCTGGAGGTCGTATGACACGATTCGAGGTAAATTCACAGCAACCCGAAATTTGGCATTTCCGAGAGAAATTACTGTATATAGGCGTAGCGCTAGCACAGGGAAATTCACAGCAACCCGAATTTTGGCGATTCCCGGAGAAATTACTGTACAGGGTGTTTCATAATTCGCGGTACATATCGAGTCAGGTAGATTCTGGAAAAATAAGAGGAATTTCTACGACAATTTTGAAAATTCATTCTCATTACGTTGTATTCGAACAAAGTGAATTTGACTGGGATGTTTCGGATGCGAAAGGGTTCCAATGTCTTCCATTGTGGTCGATTTAAACTTTCTACGATGATTCGTGATTTATTTTGAAAATTTAAGACCGAGATTGTATTTTGGAGCATGCAGCGTGAAAATATAGCAAGGACAAGTACTTTCTTATCTTTCACTCGACTTCTTTACAGTCGCTTGATCGGCTGGCTCGTGTAAAAATGTTTGAAGAGGCCAACGAAGTTATTTATTACCGATAAATCGTGGAGCAAGGTTCCCGTCGCGGGGTCTTATTTTATGAATGAATCGTCACCGCCCACTACAGCTGCCGAACGCTTCAGTTTGTCAAAGTCAAACTCACTAAGGTGGCACGCAAAGGTAAGTAGTGGGCGCAAATGGGGCGTGCGCTTAGAGCATCGGTACTCAACTGCATCGTATCTTGCGGTTTATGACACGTCATTTGCCATTGTGTCCCGAACCAATGCGCTACCGACGCGCGCGTATCGGCTAAATTAACTTCTCCTTGCCTTAATCTCGGTTCTCGAGCTTTCTTGCAACAAGTTTCTGTTATTCGCATCGCAAACCTCGTCGTATTGGATCAAAAACATTTATTTGTTTATTTAACGTCAACGTATACTGCGAAAAACGCAGGAAAAATAAAATACTGCCACTTCGACGACGAGTATACTCGTCACGACACCAAATATTGTCGCTTCTCAACGACGAGTATATTCGTCACGACACAAATGCTGCCACTTCTCCATGACGAGTATACTCGTCGTGATACAAAATACAGTAACTTCTCCGTGACGAGTATACTCGTCGTGATACAAAATACAGTAACTTCTCCGTGACGAGTATACTCGTCGTGACATAAAATACTGCTACTTCTCCATGACGAATATATTCGTCGTGATACAAGTACTGTCACTTCTCGATGACGAATATACTCGTCACGACACAAATGCCTCCACTTTTCCACGACGAGTGTACTCGTCAAACACAGCTAACCGATCAAAGAAATATCGTCAAGAAGGAACGTTCGAGTACATTTCCTTTTTCACTTGCAAAAAGGGAACCCGACGTATCGTCTCTGCACCCAAAAAATTTAACCAGTTAATGGCACCTGCAACGAACGAATGGAACCTGCTGTACAGCGTCGGTACCCGAATTTCAGAGCAGGAAAATTTGAGTTCGAAAGTGGAAGGCGTGGACGACCAGCCTCTGTCATTGATGAAAATGAATCGCTGGCAGAAGTTGAACGAAAGTCATCAACATCTATTCCGCGCCTCGCCAGAGACACTTTCCAAGTATCCGGCGGCGGCAGAGTCCTACTCCAGAGAATTGGAAATAATGCACGGGAAAACTTACTTTCGAAACAGCCCATCTTCGAGCAATAGACGCGGTGGACCCCGATACTTCTGCATGACAACGTTACGCGCGCCGCACACGCGGCGCAACAGACGCTGCAGAAATTAATGAAGTTGGCTCTGTTACGAAGTTCTCCCTCATCCACCTTGGCCACCTGACCTGTCGCCAACAGATTTCCACCTTTCCCGGAGTCTCGGCGGCCATATGCGGCATCAGCGCTTTTGCTAATCGAGGGGCCGGTTACCTCGCTCTTTCGCAACTTTCGTAAGCAGGAAAAAAAGAAAATGATCATAATTTTTTGGAACCGAGATTTTTGTGCTGCCCGAGCATCGGCGGAACATTTCGTCGAATAAACGCGTTCCGATCGAAATTTACAGGCTTTATACGTTTCGTGAAAATTATTTCTAATGTTCGAAATCGTAATTTTAGAATCGACAATTGGCAGGGTAACTTTTGGTCAGTAATTACTCCCTAATTCGCGCTTAGATCGCGCGCAAAAACGGGTAATTTGGGATGAGGAGAATGCGATTATTCGAGTATCGTCATTTTGAAACCGCGAATGCCGACATTTTCGGCGAAAAAACGTGACAAGCAACACGGAAAAAGCGACGCGTTTTAACGGCACGCGGTTATCGAGACCTGCGAAACATATTGTTTAAATTTTCATTCTAGACTCTGGTAAAATCGTTAAAGAACATTGCAACTTCCTCGAGAAAATACAAGCTTTTGAAGGCAAATTTTTGAAGTGCTATTCCGTTCTGAACGGGGCACTGTCTACGACAGCGAAGAAGACATCGAATGATCGGTGAAATTGCCGTTCGCGCGCCTAATTTTAACGGCGGACGATTTCAATGAATCCAGCAATCTAATTTGCCAGATTTAAAAGGGGAACGATGCTTCTATGTCTCCGCCATTCTCGCCGACGGCGAGAACCCGTTCCAAAACGATAAAGGATTATGATTTCCATTAATCTTAAGCAAGCGGTATGAAACCGGCGTATATGAGGCTCGATTTCAGGTCGCGCGATATTACGGTAATTTCTCCCTAACTGGCGCTCAGATTGCGCAGAAAAATGAACAATTTGGGAAGAGGAGAACGCGATTATTCGAGCCTCGTGGCTCCTTTTTATAATTGTTGACGATCGGTAACCGTAGAAACGAGCCGCGAGCCTCGAATAATCGCGTTCTCCTCTTCCCAAGTTACGATTAAAAATTACCGTCTTAATCGTCGATTCTAAAATTACGATCTCAAGCATTAGAAATAATTTTCATTGGCAACGGTAATATACCCGCTTCGTTAGAAAATACTAACATAATTTTCAAACGGATTTTTCATCTTTAACGGAGGCATTCCTCCGCGAACGCTGCGAGCTCTAACAATTATTACGAAATATTTTCACGTATATAATTATTCGCTCGTCTTCCATCATCATGAACAACAGCATTTTTTAAAAAGATTCCTTCTCATAGCCGACGCGTTCAAATGAAAATTACATTTTACGTTCAATTTGCGTTCGATTGTGATCGATCCGTAACCGTCCTCGTTATAAATTACGCGCGCGTTCGTTGCTCCATATTCCATGTTAATATCAATTACACATTCCTCGTATTTTATTAAATATATACATATACATATACGTTCATTATACCGCGCGAAATTCGGCGGACGCTTTTAAATTTCCTATTAAAATTCTTAGAAAGGAGTCCAGCACGATTTGAAACTTCCACTAAAATATATCCGTCATAAATAACTCTGAATATTGTTCCCGTAGCGTGCTCGCCGCTGTTCAACGTAATCCTGCCGGCGTGCCGCAGGTAAAATTCAATTAAAATTTAATCGCATTAGTTTCAATAAAATCTCGGCGGACCTCGTGATCAACGTAAAAGGGACTGGCTAACGTAACGCGGACACGTTGACATCGATTTCACCGTTTTCCATTATACGGTTTGCCAAATAATAAATCGGATATCCGCGTGTTACACACCGAGTCGATGTTATAAAACATCGAAACGAGGCGGTCACGTTCTCCACCGACGATCTCCCGAAGACGCGGACTTATATCCCTTTTCGATACCGGTTTCAACGGACGTTCCGCAAAAAAGCTGTATACCATAGCATTCATACAGAATTCATTATTTCGTTTCGTTCGACTTTTAATTGCGTCCCGTTTCATTAAGCGTGCACGCAACGAAAACAAAACGAACGGAAGAATTGAAAAGACGGGCATCGCGAATTGCATTCGAAGCCCCCCCCCCCCCAGCTCGTCGTTTCCAATCCGATAATGACTTTTGTTCCCCCTCCACGTACCAGTGTTTCTTTCGCGTGCAAGCTATTCTTTTCATATCCAAATTAATGCGCGTCCGCTTTCCGCGCGGAGATTCCGCGTCCGAGCCGGTTTCACGAGGTTCCAACGCATTCGATCGCAATAACAGCACGGTGTACAAACGATATGAAAGCTCGACCTCGGCTCGAAAGTTTCATCGGACGAGAGAAGAAGCCAATCGAGGTATTTGTTCGGCTCTATTTAATAAATAAAGGCGCATTGAAATCGCGTGCAGGGGACGGGGCACGGGGGACGAGAGGCGAGGAGACGAGAGCTGAGAGATCAGAGACGAGGAGACGAGAGACGAGAGAGGAGAGGCGAGGAGACGAGAGACGAGAGCTGAGGGACGAGAGAGGAGAGCCGTGGGACGGGAGTTGATAGACGAGAGCCGGAGAGACGAGAGCCGGAGAGACGAGAGCTGGAGAGACGAGAGCCAGAGAGAGACGAGAGTCAGAGAGAGACGAGAGTCAGAGAGAGACGAGAGTCAGAGAGAGACGAGAGTCAGAGAGAGACGAGAGCTGGAAATACGAGAGCCAGAGCGAGACGAGAGCTGGAGAGACGACAGCTGGAGAGACGAGAGCTGAGAACCGTGAGCCGAGAGCCGGAGAGCCAGAGAGCCGAGAGCCGAGAAGCGAGAGCCGAGAAGCACGAGCCTAGAGCCGAGACACGAGAGACACGAGAGACACGAGAGACACGAGAGACGAGAGACGAGAGCCGAGAGCCGAGAGACAAGAGACGAGACAGGGAACGGTTTACTTGCGCCTCGGGCCAGACGATAGAATTCAAATCGAGTGGAAACACGGCCGCTCGTTCGTCACGAATGAAGTTGTTGATCGTGATCGAATCGACAAGGCAGATATCTGCAGCCGTGAAAAAGAGACGCGAGAAAAAAATCTATCCCGCCGGCATGGCATCGTCTCGCGTAGCTCGCCCGCCTTCCACACCGTAGCCTCGTCCGTCGCGCGTCGGGCTGACGTTCGAAAATCGATCCCGGAACTTATCGGGGCTTATCGGATAATAACCGGCGAGATGACAGAGAGCTACCGCGGATTCGATGCGATGTACAGTGCGTTCCGTTTATCTTGTCCGTCTCTCGACCCTCTTTTACGCCTTTGCGATAACTTTATACTCCTCCCCCGCTCCCCTCTAGACCCGGACTTCAGTTCAAAAATCTTTGTCGATCCATTTCTGATTAGAAGATAGAGATCCCATCAGCGTAATGATCGAACGAAAGAGCATAATCGATTAGAATGATTAAAATTGCCCTTGGAGGTTTTTTAATGATTATCTCATATAAAAAATATATAAAAACTCATCAATAATGAATACAATAATAAAATAATAGATAAAAACTCATCTGTGCAAAATTTCAATCCTGTAACTTGTCTGTGCGGGGGTAGTTACAGGGTAAATTAGATCGCGCGCTTTTGCGCCCCCACCCCCACCCTTGGGTGGTTTTTTAAAATTTAGAAAAAAAATGTGGCTTATTTCGGACATCGAGCCACATATTATAGAATTTTTTCAGATCTCCTAAGGGCAATTTTGACCATCTTAATGGTGAAGGACTAAGGGCTAGGCCCTTCTTGCAGTGCAAAGCTTTCTGAAACGAAATATTCGGTCGGAAAATGATCGATACGAGCGCCCACTGTATTTAAAAACGAGACGCGGAATCTATAAATGTGTATTTTCACGTGTAATTACCGCAATCCACGGGAGTCTCCGCGTACACGTATACGTAGCGAGTTCCGACTAATTTTCAATAACGGTTGTCTGAAACAAAATACGAACACGGCGGAGGTCGAAATGAAAGAGGCTCGCTTGTCAATACGGTTCCACGGCACCTTCCGATAAAGGAAAGCCAATATACGTAGTCGCGTATTGTTCATTGGCCCTCGGCTCGCACAGAGATCGACTGCGTGGGATAACAATGAGTCCGCGGCGGCTTTGCATCGGAATGGACATTTTCGCGGAACAATCCCCGCCTCCGTGTTCGTGAAAATCTCCCTTTGATTATTAAACGGCTGGTCGAGCAGGTGCGAAAAATTCTCCGTGTTCTTTTGCCTCCGCTCTTGTTTATTGGACGGGCTGTACGGGGTGTTCCATAATTACATCGACACCCGGAAAGGGCTGATTCCTGGGATCGTTCGAGGCGACCGGTTTCGTACGATTTCAACCCTTCGGCTTTCAACCCTCGCGCGACAACGGTCTTCGGTGACCTCGATGCGTTTACGCGCAAGAATATATTTATTATAAATAGAAAAAGTAAACAATCATTTATTGCCTACCATCTGCCACGCACCAAAATTTATTCGAATGTAATCCGACGAGAAATCCCGAGCTACGATAAATCGCCGGGAAAACGTAGCGAGCCCACAAATTCTGGAAATTTCTTTCGCGTCCGGGTTATTAAAAATTCCTCGCTGCATTACAATTCAATATAAAGTTGAATACAATCCTGTCCCCCCTGCCCCTTCGTTCGCGCGGTATTCGGAGTCCTTCGTCTTCGTTGTTCGACGAAGCGCGGGTGGTGGCACGGAGCGCGGGGTCGGAGGGCACTAAATATCCGCGGACAAATTGCGTCGCCCGTTCCCGACGTTTCGTTCTCGACGGGAACGGGGCCAATAACAATCGGACGTGGGAAAAGCGTGGCCCATGCAGATCCATCATGGCGACGACCCTACGCCACCTCCGTCATCTATAAATGGAAACTTAGCTTCTTCAGATATTGGAAAATCCAAGGTAATAGCGGGCTCCTCTTAAGAAATAGACGGAGGAAAACGGGATAAGGAACACCGAGAGGAGAATTTTCCGCGCGACAATTCCGCAATTCCTGGATTCGCCGTTTCATCCGACGATAATGGAAGGCAACGTCCTCGCACAGGCGCCATCGATCCACCGATCGATAACCGACCTCCGGTGAATTCCAGACGGACAAACCCCATTGGATTCGGTACATACGCGTACCTACATGCGCCACCGCCGTCGTCGATGGGCCACCCCTCCCCCCGTCTTGTACATAGGGGAGCATGTGTTTCAAAGACATGCGAGCGCTTCTCCAAGAATCGAGCGCCTCTGGTGTAGTCGCTGGGTAGATACTCTTCGGTAATTGCATTGTCATTTCAACGAGAAATCCCAATTATGGGGATCGAGAAAATTCTACCGAATTTTTCCTACGGCTTGAGAAACAAAGATGGATCGTTTTGGGAAGAGAGCGTTTTTATTCGACTCTCCTGGCTCGTTTTTATAGCTGCTGATTGTCAAGGTTATATATATAACTATACTATATAACTATAACTATACTATAACTATACTATATATATATATATATAGTATAGTTATAGTTATAGTTATAATTATAGTTATAGTTATAGTATAGTTATAGTTATAGTTATAGTTATATATATACAGTATAGCTGACATAACCTTGACAATCGGCAGCTATAAAAACGAGCCTTTTTTTAGTCGTACCCTAGTTAATTATCCCCTTTTCTCGCCATGTTATGTAATAGCAGAATTAAAAGAAAAAGTATGCCAGTCATTGTGCCGCAAACTAGTCCCTTTAACGCTTAAAAAAAGATTCAAGTCGATTAGACCAGAGTTTGAAAAAAGTTATCGCGCTTTAAAATCTCCTCTTCCCAAATTGTCCATTTTTGTGACCAATTAGAGACAATTTACCGTAAATAATTTCCAAAAGGATCAATTTGCTGTGAAAAAAAAGAGGTGAATTTGTTTCGCGAGCGGATAAATTTGATTCGAGAAGAACGCGAATCTATTTCAAATAAGGTAAATTTAATTTAGAAGAATTTGATTTTGAATACGGTAAATTCGATTTGGAAGAAGGTACATTCGATTCGGTAAAAAAAAGCGACCATCGTTCCAAAAAAAAATTGAGCGTCGATTGTAAAACGTATACGCGCGTGGTCCCGGATGGAAGAATTCGATCGGAAGGAGTAAGAAATATGAGAGGGCCAGCCGCCGAAAACAAGGGGCGCGCCGGCAAAGGAGAATCGAGGACGGACAGGTAGAAACAGTTGGCTGGAACAGGTTGGGAACCAGGAACCGAGGACCGGGGACTGGTTAGCAGGAACAGACGTGAAATCGTGACAAAGACAGAAACGGTACGGTCAGAGGGAGACACAGAGGGAAGGGGGGGCGGGCAGGGAGGCCGGGCGCAAATTACTTGAGGTTTCCGGCAACTGGCGCTAATTGAATTCCCCGATGAATCGAACTCTGCATAGTGCAGCCGAGCGGAATATTGGCTCTTTTCAGCGGCGCTTCAAATGGACGGTCGCCGACGCGACCATTCGACCATCCGATCGCGCTTTACCTATCCGGCCAACCCCTCAGTGTTTCAGCCTTTCGGACCATGAGACACGGTCTCGGTTATGATTTAGCTTCAAATACTTGCGATATAAACGATATAGCTTTAACTGGAAGCGGAACAAGCGAGTTAGCTTCAAAACCATGCGAAACAAACGAGTTAGCTTCACATTAATTCGAAACACATGATTTAGCCTCAAATCAATGCGAGGTAGAAGATTTAGCTTCAAATCCATGCGACACAAATGATTTAGCTTCAAATACTTGCGAAACAAATGATTTACCTTCAAATACTTGCGAAACAAACGAGTTAGCTTCACAGTCATTCGAAACACATGATTTAGCTTCAAATCAATGCGAAGTAGAAGGTTTAGCTTCCAATCCATGCGAAACAAATGATTTACCTTCAAATACTTGCGATATAAATGATTTAGCTTTAAGTGGAAGCGAAACAAGCGAGTTAGCTTCAAATTCATGCGAAACAAACGAGTTAGCTTCACAGTCATTCGAAACACATGATTTAGCTTCAAATCAATGCGAAGTAGAAGGTTTAGCTTCAAATCCAAGCGAAACAAATAATTTAGCTTCAAATACTTGCGATATAAATGATTTAGATTCAACTGCATGCGAAACAAACGAGTTAGCTTCACGTTCATTTGAAACACATGATTTAGATTCAAATCAATGCCGAGTAGAAGTTATAGCTTCAAATACAAGCGAAACAAATGATTTTGCTTCAAATACTTGCGATATAAACGATATAGCTTCAAATGCATGCGAAACAAACGAGTTAGCTTCACATTCATTCGAAACACATGATTTAGCTTCAAATCAATGCGAAGTAGAAGGTTTAGCTTCATATCCAAGCGAAACAAATAATTTAGCTTCAAATACTTGCGATATAAATGATTTAGATTTAACTGCATGCGAAACAAACGGGTTAGCTTGAAATCCACGCGAAACACGTGATTTATCTTCCTTGCATTGCGCAGTAGAAGGTTTAGCTACAAATCCATGCGACACAAATGATTTAGCTTCACAGTCATTCGAAACACATGATTTAGCTTCAAATCAATGCGAAGTAGAAGGTGTAGCATCAAATCCATGCAAAACAAATGATTTGCCTTCAAATACTGGCGATATAAATGATTTAGCACCAACTGAAAGCGATACAAGCGAATTAGCTTCTAATTCATGCGAAAAGAAAGATTTAGCTTCAAATACTTGCGATATAAACGATATAGATTCAAATGCATGCGAAACAAACGAGTTAGCTTCACAGTCATTCGAAACACATGATTTATCTTCAAATCAATGCGAAGTAGAAGGTTTAGCTTCAAATCCATGCGAAACAAATGATTTACCTTCAAATACTAGCGATATAAATGATTTAGCTTCAAGTGGAAGCGAAACAAGCGAGTTAGCTTCTAATCCATGCGAAAAAAAGATTTAGCTTCATATACTTGCGATATAATCGATATAGCTTCAAAAGCATGCGAAACAAACGAGTTAGCTTCACAGTCATTCGAAACACATGATTTAGCTTCAAATCAATGCGAAGTAGAAGATTTAGCTTCAAATCCATGCGAAACAAATGATTTACTTTCAAATACTGCCGATATAAATGATTTAGCATCAACTGAAAGCGATACATGCGAAGTAGCTTCTAATTCATGCGAAAAAAAAGATTTAGCTTCAAATACTTGGGACATAAACGATATAGCTTCAAATGCATGCGAAACAATCGAGTTAGCTTCACATTCATTCGAAACACATGATTTAGCTTCAAATCAATGCGAAGAAGAAGGTTTAGCTTCAAATCCAAGAGAAACAAATGATTTTGCTTCAAATACTGCGATATAAATGATTTAGATTCAACTGCATGCGAAACAAACAAGTTAGATTCAAATCCATGCAAAACACGAGATTTAGATTCAAATCATTGCAGAGTAGAAGATTTAGCTTCAAATCCATGCGACACAAATGATTTAGCTTCAAATACTTGCGATATAAACGATATATCGTCAAATGCATGCGAAACAAACGAGTTAGCTTCACAGTCATTCGAAAAACATGATTTAGCTTCAAATCAATGCGAAGTAGAAGGTTTAGCTTCCAATCCATGCGAAACAAATGATTTACCTTCAAATACTTGCGATATAAATGATTTAGCTTTAACTGGAAGCGATACAAGCGAGTTAGCTTCAAATTCATGCGAAACAAACGAGTTAGCTTCACAGTCATTCGAAACACATGATTTAGCTTCAAATCAATGCGAAGTAGAAGGTTTAGCTTCAAATCCATGCGAAACAAATGATCTAGCTTCAAGTACTTGCGATATAAATGATTTAGCTTCAACTGGAAGCGAGACATGCGAGTTAGCTTCAAATCCATGCGAAACAAATGATTTAGCTTCAAGTACTTGCGATATAAATGATTTAGATTCAACTGCATGCGAAACAAACAAGTTAGATTCAAATCCATGCGAAAAAAGAGATTTAGATTTAAAATCAATGCGGAGTAGAAGATTTAGCTTCAAATCCATGCGAAACAAATGATTTAGCTTCAAATACTTGCGATATAAACGATATATCTTCAAATGCATGCGAAACAAACGAGTTAGCTTCACAGTCATTCGTAACACATCATTTAGCTTCAAATCAATGCGATGTAGAAGGTTTAGCTTCAAATCCATGCGAAACAAATGATTTAGCTCCAAGTACTTGCGATATAAATGATTTAGCTTTAACTGGAAGCGAAACAAGCGAGTTAGCTTCTAATCCAAGCGAAACAAACGAGTTAGCTTCACATTAATTCGAAACACATGATTTAGCTTCAAATCAATGCGAAGTAGAAGGTTTAGCTTCAAATCCATGCGAAACAAATGATTTACCTTCAAATACTTGCGATATAAACGATATATCTTCAAATGCATGCGAAACAAACGAGTTAGCTTCACAGTCATTCGAAACACATGATTTAGCTTCAAATCAATGCGAAGTAGAAGGTTTAGCTTCAAATCCATGCGAAACAAATGATTTACCTTCAAATACTTGCGATATAAATGATTTATCTTTAACTGGAATCGAAACAAGCGAGTTAGCTTCTAATCCATGCGAAACAAACGAGTTAGCTTCATATTAATTCGAAACACATGATTTAGCCTCAAACCAATGCGAGGTAGAAGATTTAGCTTCAAATGCATGCGAAACAAATGATTTAGCATCAAATACTTGCGATATAAACGATATAGCTTCAAATTGCATGCGAAACAAACGAGTTAGCTTCACAGTCATTCGAAACACATGATTTAGCTTCAAATCAATGCGAAGTAGAAGGTTTAGCTTCAAATCCATGCGAAACAAATGATCTAGCTTCAAGTACTTGCGATATAAATGATTTAGCTTCAACTGGAAGCGAGACATGCGAGTTAGCTTCAAATCCATGCGAAACAAATGATTTAGCTTCAAGTACTTGCGATATAAATGATTTAGATTCAACTGCATGCGAAACAAACAAGTTAGATTCAAATCCATGCGAAAAAAGAGATTTAGATTTAAAATCAATGCGGAGTAGAAGCTTTAGCTTCAAATCCTTGCGAAACAAATGATTTAGCTTCAAATACTTGCGATATAAACGATATAGCTTCAAATTCATGCGAAACAAACGAGTTAGCTACACAGTCATTCGAAACACATGATTTAGCTTCAAATCAATGCGAAGTAGAAGGTTTAGCTTCAAATCCTTGCGAAACAAATGATTTACCTTCAAATACTTGCGATATAAATGATATAGCTTTAACTGGAAGCGAAACAAGCGAGTTAGCTTCTAATCCATGCGAAACAAGCGAGTTAGCTTCACATTAATTCGAAACTCATGATTTAGCCTCAAATCAATGCGAGGTAGAAGATTTAGCTTCAAATCCATGCGACACAAATGATTTAGCTTCAAATACTTGCGATATAAACGATATATCTTCAAATGCATGCGAAACAAACGAGTTAGCTTCACAGTCATTCGAAACACATGATTTAGCTTCAAATCAATGCGAAGTAGAAGGTTTAGCTTCCAATCCATGCGAAACAAATGATTTACCTTCAAATACTTGCGATATAAATGATTTAGCTTTAAGTGGAATCGAAACAAGCGAGTTAGCTTCAAATTCATGCGAAACAAACGAGTTAGCTTCACAGTCATTCGAAACACATGATTTAGCTTCAAATCAATGCGAAGTAGAAGGTTTAGCTTCAAATCCAAGCGAAACAAATAATTTAGCTTCAAATACTTGCGATATAAATGATTTAGATTCAACTGCATGCGAAACAAACGAGTTAGCTTCACGTTCATTTGAAACACATGATTTAGATTCAAATCAATGCCGAGTAGAAGTTATAGCTTCAAATACAAGCGAAACAAATGATTTTGCTTCAAATACTTGCGATATAAACGATATAGCTTCAAATGCATGCGAAACAAACGAGTTAGCTTCACATTCATTCGAAACACATGATTTAGCTTCAAATCAATGCGAAGTAGAAGGTTTAGCTTCATATCCAAGCGAAACAAATAATTTAGCTTCAAATACTTGCGATATAAATGATTTAGATTTAACTGCATGCGAAACAAACGAGTTAGCTTGAAATCCACGCGAAACACGTGATTTATCTTCCTTGCATTGCGCAGTAGAAGGATTAGCTACAAATCCATGCGACACAAATGATTTAGCTTCACAGTCATTCGAAACACATGATTTAGCTTCAAATCAATGCGAAGTAGAAGGTGTAGCTTCAAATCCATGCAAAACAAATGATTTGCCTTCAAATACTGGCGATATAAATGATTTAGCACCAACTGAAAGCGATACAAGCGAATTAGCTTCTAATTCATGCGAAAAGAAAGATTTAGCTTCAAATACTTGCGATATAAACGATATAGATTCAAATGCATGCGAAACAAACGAGTTAGCTTCACAGTCATTCGAAACACATGATATATCTTCAAATCAATGCGAAGTAGAAGGTTTAGCTTCAAATCCATGCGAAACAAATGATTTTGCTTCAAATACTTGCGATATAAATGATTTAGATGCAACTGCATGCGATACAAACGAGTTAACTTCACGTTCATTCGAAACACATGATTTACCTTCAAATCAATGCGAAGTAGAAGGGTTAGCTTCAAATCCATGCGAAATAATTGATTTAGCTACAAATACTTGCGATATAAACGATATAGCTTCAAAAGCATGCGAAACAAACGAGTTAGCTTCACAGTCATTCGAAACACATGATTTAGCTTCAAATCAATGCGAAGTAGAAGATTTAGCTTCAAATCCATGCGAAACAAATGATTTACTTTCAAATACTGCCGATATAAATGATTTAGCATCAACTGAAAGCGATACATGCGAGGTAGCTTCTAATTCATGCGAAAAAAAAGATTTAGCTTCAAATACTTGGGACATAAACGATATAGCTTCAAATGCATGCGAAACAATCGAGTTAGCTTCACATTCATTCGAAACACATGATTTAGCTTCAAATCAATGCGAAGAAGAAGGTTTAGCTTCAAATCCAAGAGAAACAAATGATTTTGCTTCAAATACTGCGATATAAATGATTTAGATTCAACTGCATGCGAAACAAACAAGTTAGATTCAAATCCATGCAAAACACGAGATTTAGATTCAAATCATTACAGAGTAGAAGATTTAGCTTCAAATCCATGCGACACAAATGATTTAGCTTCAAATACTTGCGATATAAACGATATATCGTCAAATGCATGCGAAACAAACGAGTTAGCTTCACAGTCATTCGAAACACATGATTTAGCTTCAAATCAATGCGAAGTAGAAGGTTTAGCTTCCAATCCATGCGAAACAAATGATTTTGCTTCAAATACTGCGATATAAATGATTTAGATTCAACTGCATGCGAAACAAATAAGTTAGATTCAAATCCATGCAAAACACGAGATTTAGATTCAAATCATTGCAGAGTAGAAGATTTAGCTTCAAATCCATGCGACACAAATGATTTAGCTTCAAATACTTGCGATATAAACGATATATCGTCAAATGCATGCGAAACAAACGAGTTAGCTTCACAGTCATTCGAAACACATGATTTAGCTTCAAATCAATGCGAAGTAGAAGGTTTAGCTTCCAATCCATGCGAAACAAATGATTTACCTTCAAATACTTGCGATATAAATGATTTAGCTTTAACTGGAAGCGATACAAGCGATTTAGCTTCAAATTCATGCGAAACAAACGAGTTAGCTTCACAGTCATTCGAAACACATGATTTAGCTTCAAATCAATGCGAAGTAGAAGGTTTAGCTTCAAATCCAAGCGAAACAAATGATTTACCTTCAAATACTTGCGATATAAATGATTTATCTTTAACTGGAATCGAAACAAGCGAGTTAGCTTCTAATCCATGCGAAACAAACGAGTTAGCTTCATATTAATTCGAAACACATGATTTAGCCTCAAACCAATGCGAGGTAGAAGATTTAGCTTCAAATGCATGCGAAACAAATGATTTAGCATCAAATACTTGCGATATAAACGATATAGCTTCAAATTGCATGCGAAACAAACGAGTTAGCTTCACAGTCATTCGAAACACATGATTTAGCTTCAAATCAATGCGAAGTAGAAGGTTTAGCTTCAAATCCATGCGAAACAAATGATCTAGCTTCAAGTACTTGCGATATAAATGATTTAGCTTCAACTGGAAGCGAGACATGCGAGTTAGCTTCAAATCCATGCGAAACAAATGATTTAGCTTCAAGTACTTGCGATATAAATGATTTAGATTCAACTGCATGCGAAACAAACAAGTTAGATTCAAATCCATGCGAAAAAAGAGATTTAGATTTAAAATCAATGCGGAGTAGAAGCTTTAGCTTCAAATCCTTGCGAAACAAATTATTTAGCTTCAAATACTTGCGATATAAACGATATAGCTTCAAATGCATGCGAAACAATCGAGTTAGCTTCACATTCATTCGAAACACATGATTTAGCTTCAAATCAATGCGAAGAAGAAGGTTTAGCTTCAAATCCAAGAGAAACAAATGATTTTGCTTCAAATACTGCGATATAAATGATTTAGATTCAACTGCATGCGAAACAAACAAGTTAGATTCAAATCCATGCAAAACACGAGATTTAGATTCAAATCATTACAGAGTAGAAGATTTAGCTTCAAATCCATGCGACACAAATGATTTAGCTTCAAATACTTGCGATATAAACGATATATCGTCAAATGCATGCGAAACAAACGAGTTAGCTTCACAGTCATTCGAAACACATGATTTAGCTTCAAATCAATGCGAAGTAGAAGGTTTAGCTTCCAATCCATGCGAAACAAATGATTTTGCTTCAAATACTGCGATATAAATGATTTAGATTCAACTGCATGCGAAACAAATAAGTTAGATTCAAATCCATGCAAAACACGAGATTTAGATTCAAATCATTGCAGAGTAGAAGATTTAGCTTCAAATCCATGCGACACAAATGATTTAGCTTCAAATACTTGCGATATAAACGATATATCGTCAAATGCATGCGAAAAAAACGAGTTAGCTTCACAGTCATTCGAAACACATGATTTAGCTTCAAATCAATGCGAAGTAGAAGGTTTAGCTTCCAATCCATGCGCGAAACAAATGATTTACCTTCAAATACTTGCGATATAAATGATTTAGCTTTAACTGGAAGCGATACAAGCGATTTAGCTTCAAATTCATGCGAAACAAACGAGTTAGCTTCACAGTCATTCGAAACACATGATTTAGCTTCAAATCAATGCGAAGTAGAAGGTTTAGCTTCAAATCCAAGCGAAACAAATAATTTAGCTTCAAATACTTGCGATATAAATGATTTAGATTCAACTGCATGCGAAACAAACGAGTTAGCTTCACGTTCATTTGAAACACATGATTTAGATTCAAATCAATGCCTAGAAGTTATAGCTTCAAATACAAGCGAAACAAATGATTTTGCTTCAGATACTTGCGATATAAACGATATAGCTTCAAATGCATGCGAAACAAACGAGTTAGCTTCACATTCATTCGAAACACATGATTTAGCTTCAAATCAATGCGAAGTAGAAGGTTTAGCTTCATATCCAAGCGAAACAAATAATTTAGCTTCAAATACTTGCGATATAAATGATTTAGATTTAACTGCATGCGAAACAAACGAGTTAGCTTGAAATCCACGCGAAACACGTGATTTATCTTCCTTGCATTGCGCAGTAGAAGGTTTAGCTACAAATCCATGCGACACAAATGATTTAGCTTCACAGTCATTCGAAACACATGATTTAGCTTCAAATCAATGCGAAGTAGAAGGTGTAGCTTCAAATCCATGCAAAACAAATGATTTGCCTTCAAATACTGGCGATATAAATGATTTAGCACCAACTGAAAGCGATACAAGCGAATTAGCTTCTAATTCATGCGAAAAGAAAGATTTAGCTTCAAATACTTGCGATATAAACGATATAGATTCAAATGCATGCGAAACAAACGAGTTAGCTTCACAGTCATTCGAAACACATGATATATCTTCAAATCAATGCGAAGTAGAAGGTTTAGCTTCAAATCCATGCGAAACAAATGATTTACCTTCAAATACTAGCGATATAAATGATTTAGCTTCAAGTGGAAGCGAAAAAAGCGAGTTAGCTTCTAATCCATGCGAAAAAAAGATTTAGCTTCATGTACTTGCGATATAATCGATATAGCTTCAAATGCATGCGAAACAAACGAGTTAGCTTCACATTAATTCGAAACACATGATTTAGCTTCAAATCCATGCGAAGTAGAAGATTTAGCTTCAAATCCATGCGAAACAAATGATTTAACTTCAAATACTTGCGATATAAATGATTTAGCTTCAACTGGAAGTGAAACAAGCGAGTTAGCTTCAAATCCATGCGAAACAAATGATTTAGCTTCAAATACTTTCGATATAAATGATTTAGCTTCAACTGGAAGCGGGATAAAGGAGTTCGCTTCACATTCATGCGAAACACATGATTTACCTCCAAATCAATTCGAAGTAGAAGGTTTAGCTTCAAATCCAAGCGAAACAAATGATTTTGCTTCAAATACTTGCGATATAAATGATTTAGATGCAACTGCATGCGAAACAAGCGAGTTAGCTTCACAGTCATTCGAAACACATGATTTAGCTTCAAATCAATGCGAAGTAGAAGGTTTAGATTCAAATCCATGCAAAACACGAGATTTAGATTCAAATCAATGCCGAGTACAAGTTTTAGCTTCAAATGCATGCGAAACAAATGATTTAGCTTCAAATACTTGCGATATAAACGATATAGCTTCAAATGCATGCGATACAAACGAGTTAACTTCACGTTCATTCGAAACACATGATTTACCTTCAAATCAATGCGAAGTAGAAGGGTTAGCTTCAAATCCATGCGAAATAATTGATTTAGCTACAAATACTTGCGATATAAACGATATAGCTTCAAAGCATGCGAAACAAACGAGTTAGCTTCACAGTCATTCGAAACACATGATTTAGCTTCAAATCAATGCGAAGTAGAAGATTTAGGCTTCAAATCCATGCGAAACAAATGATTTACTTTCAAATACTGCCGATATAAATGATTTAGCATCAACTGAAAGCGATACATGCGAGGTAGCTTCTAATTCATGCGAAAAAAAAGATTTAGCTTCAAATACTTGGGACATAAACGATATAGCTTCAAATGCATGCGAAACAATCGAGTTAGCTTCACATTCATTCGAAACACATGATTTAGCTTCAAATCAATGCGAAGAAGAAGGTTTAGCTTCAAATCCAAGAGAAACAAATGATTTTGCTTCAAACACTGCGATATAAATGATTTAGATTCAACTGCATGCGAAACAAACAAGTTAGATTCAAATCCATGCAAAACACGAGATTTAGATTCAAATCATTACAGAGTAGAAGATTTAGCTTCAAATCCATGCGACACAAATGATTTAGCTTCAAATACTTGCGATATAAACGATATATCGTCAAATGCATGCGAAACAAACGAGTTAGCTTCACGTTCATTTGAAACACATGATTTAGATCCAAATCAAAGCCGAGTAGAAGTTTTAGCTTCAAATCCAAGCGAAAAAATGATTTTGCTTCAAATACTTGCGATATAAACGATATAGCTTCAAATGCATGCGAAACAAACGAGTTAGCTTCACAGTCATTCGAAACACATGATTTATCTTCAAATCAATGCGAAGTAGAAGGTTTAGCTTCAAATCCATGCGAAACAAATGATTTACCTTCAAATACTAGCGATATAAATGATTTAGCTTCAAGCGGAAGCGAAACAAGCGAGTTAGCTTCTAATCCATGCGAAAAAAAGATTTAGCTTCATGTACTTGCGATATAATCGATATAGCTTCAAATGCATGCGAAACAAACGAGTTAGCTTCACATTAATTCGAAACACATGATTTAGCTTCAAATCCATGCGAAGTAGAAGATTTAGCTTCAAATCCATGCGAAACAAATGATTTAACTTCCAATACTTGCGATATAAATGATTTAGCTTCAACTGGAAGTGAAACAAGCGAGTTAGCTTCAAATCCATGCGAAACAAATGATTTAGCTTCAAATACTTTCGATATAATTGATTTTGCTTCAACTGGAAGCGAGATAAAGGAGTTAGCTTCACATTCATGCGAAACACATGATTTACCTCCAAATCAATTCGAAGTAGAAGGTTTAGCTTCAAATCCAAGCGAAACAAATGATTTTGCTTCAAATACTTGCGATATAAATGATTTAGATTCAACTGCATGCGAAACAATCAAGTTAGATTCACGTTCATTTGAAACACATGATTTAGATTCAAATCAATGCCGAGTAGAAGTTTTAGCTTCTAATCCGTGCGAAATAATTGATTTAGCTACAAATACTTGCGATATAAACGATATAACTTCAAAAGCATGCGAAACAAACGAGTTAGCTTCACAGTCATTCGAAACACATGATTTAGCTTCAAATCAATGCGAAGTAGAAGATTTAGCTTCAAATCCATGCGAAACAAATGATTTACTTTCAAATACTGCCTATATAAATGATTTAGCATCAACTGAAAGCGATACATGCGAAGTAGCTTCTAATTCATGCGAAAAAAAAGATTTAGCTTCAAATACTTGGGACATAAACGATATAGCTTCAAATGCATGCGAAACAATCGAGTTAGCTTCACATTCATTCGAAACACATGATTTAGCTTCAAATCAATGCGAAGAAGAAGGTTTAGCTTCAAATCCAAGAGAAACAAATGATTTTGCTTCAAATACTGCGATATAAATGATTTAGATTCAACTGCATGCGAAACAAACAAGTTAGATTCAAATCCATGCAAAACACGAGATTTAGATTCAAATCATTGCAGAGTAGAAGATTTAGCTTCAAATCCATGCGACACAAATGATTTAGCTTCAAATACTTGCGATATAAACGATATATCTTCAAATGCATGCGAAACAAACGAGTTAGCTTCACAGTCATTCGAAACACATGATTTAGCTTCAAATCAATGCGAAGTAGAAGGTTTAGCTTCCAATCCATGCGAAACAAATGATTTACCTTCAAATACTTGCGATATAAATGATTTAGCTTTAACTGGAAGCGATACAAGCGAGTTAGCTTCAAATTCATGCGAAACAAACGAGTTAGCTTCACAGTCATTCGAAACACATGATTTAGCTTCAAATCAATGCGAAGTAGAAGGTTTAGCTTCAAGTACAAGCGAAACAAATAATTTAGCTTCAAATACTTGCGTTATAAATGATTTAGATTCAACTGCATGCGAAACAAACGAGTTAGCTTCACGTACATTTGAAACACATGATTTAGATTCAAATCAATGCCGAGTAGAAGTTTTAGCTTCAAATCCAAGCGAAGAAATGATTTTGCTTCAAATACTTGCGATATAAACGATATAGCTTCAAATGCATGCGAAACAAACGAGTTAGCTTCAAATCCACGCGAAACACGTGATTTATCTTCCTTGCATTGCGCAGTAGAAGGTTTAGTTTCAAATCCATGCGACACAAATGATTTAGCTTCACTGTCATTCGAAACACATGATTTAGCTTCAAATCAATGCGAAGTAGAAGGTGTAGCTTCAAATCCATACAAAACAAATGATTTGCCTTCAAATACTGGCGATATAAATGATTTAGCACCAACTGAAAGCGATACAAGCGAATTAGCTTCTAATTCATGCGAAAAGAAAGATTTAGCTTCAAATACTTGCGAAATAAACGATATAGATTCAAATGCATGCGAAACAAACGAGTTAGCTTCACAGTCATTCGAAACACATGATTTATCTTCAAATCAATGCGAAGTAGAAGGTTTAGCTTCAAATCCATGCGAACCAAATGATTTAGATTCAAATACTTGCGATATAAATGATTTAGCATTAACTGGAAGCGAAACAAGCGAGTTAGATTCAAATACATGCGAAACACATGATTTGTCTTCAAAGGAATACGAAGTAGAAGGTTTAGCTACAAATACATGTAAAACAAATGATTTAACTTCAAATACTAACGATATAAATGATTTAGCTTCAATTGGAAGCGAAACAAGCGAGTTAGCTTCTAATCCATGCGAAACGAATGATTTAGCTTCAAATACATGCGATATAAACGAAATAGCCTCAAATGCATGCGAAACAAACGACTTAGCTTCACATTCATTCGAAACACACGATTTAGCTTCAAATCAATGCGAAGAAGAAGGTTTAGCATCAAATCCAAGCGAAACACATGATTTGTCTTCAAAGGAATACCAAGTAGAAGGTTTAGCTTCAAATCCATGCGAAACAAATGATTCAACTTCAAATACTAGCGATATAAATGATATAGCTTCAACTGGAAGCGAAACAAGCGAGTTAGCTTCTAATCCATGCGAAACTATTGATTTAGCTTCAAATCAAAGCGAAGTAGACAGTTTACCTTCAAATCCACGCGAAACAAATGATTTAGCATCAAATACTTGCGATATAAATGATTTAGCTTCAACTGGATTCGAAACAAGGGAGTTAGATTCAAATCCACGCAAAGAACATGATTAAGCTTCAAATGCATACGAAACACATGATTTGGCTTCGAGTCAATGCGAAGTGGAAGGTCTAGCTTCAAATCCACGCGAAATAAATGAGTTAGCTTCGCATACTTGCGATATAAATGATTTAGCTTCAACTGAATGCGAAACAAACGAGTTAGCTTCAAATTCATGCGAAACAAATGATTTATCTTCAAAGCAATGCGAAGTAGAAGGTTTAGCTTCAACTCCATGCGAAGTAGAAGGTTTAGCTTCAACTCCATGCGAAACAAATGATTTAGTTTGAAATACTTCCGATATAAATGATCTAGCTTCAACTGGAAACGAGACAATCGAGTTAGATTCACATTCATGCGAAACACATGACTTATCTTCAAATCAAAGCGAAGTAGAAGCTTTGGCTTCAAATCCATGCAAAACAAATGATTTAGATTCAAATACTTGAGATATAAATGAGTTAGATTGAACAGCATGCAAAACAAACAAGTTAGCTTCAAATCCACTCGAAACACATGATTTAGCTTCAAATCAATGCGAAGAAGAAGGTTTAGCTTCAAATCCATGCCAAACAGACGATTTAGCCTCAAATCCAAGCGAAATACATGAGTTAGATTCAAATTAATGCGGAGTAGAAGCTTTAGCTTCAAATGCATGCGGAGTAGGAGTATTAGCTTCAAATGCATGCGACAAACATGATTTCGCTTCAAATCAATGCGGAATAGAAGGTTTAGCTTCAAATGCATGCGAAACACATGATTTAACTTCAAATCAATGCGGAGTAGAAGATTTAGCTTCAAATCCATGCGAAACAAATGATTTTGCATCGAATACTTGTGGTATAGATGATTTAGAATCAACTGCTTGCGAAACAAAAGATTTTGCTTCAAATCCATCCGAAACACATGATTTATCTTCAAATCAATGCGAAGTAGAAGGTTAAGCTTCAAATCCATGCGAAAGAAATGATTTTGCTTCAAATACTTGCGATATAGATGATTTAGATTCAACTGCATGCGAAACAAACGAGTTACCTTCAAATCCATGTGAAATACATGATTTAGCTCCAAATACTTGCGATATAAATGATTTATCTTCTACTAGAAGCGAAACAAGCGAGTCAGCTTCAAATCCATGCGGCCCACCTGATTTAGCTTCAAATCAATGCGGAGAAGAAGGTTTAGCTTCAAATCCATGCGATAGAAGTGATTTAGCTTACAATCAATGCGAAGTAGAAGGTTTAGCTTCAAATCCATTAGAAACAAATTATTTAGCTTGAAAAACTTGCGATATAAATGATTTAGCTTCAACTGCATGCGAAACATTGAGTTAGCTTCAAATCCATGCGAAACACATGATTTAGATTCAGATCAATGCGAAGAAGAAGGTTAAGCTTCCAATCCATGAAAAACAAACGAGTTAGCTCCGAATCCATGCGAAATACGTGAATTAGCTTCAAATTAATGCGGAGTATAAGGTTTAGCGTCAAATGCATGCGAAACACATGATTTAGCTTCAAATACTTGCGATATAAACGATATAGCTTCAAATGCATGCGTAACAAACGAGTTAGCATCACATTCATTCGACACACATGATTTATCGTCAAATCAATGTGAGGTAGAAGGTTTAGCTTCAAATCCATGCGAAACAAATGATTTACCTTCAAATACTAGCGATATAAATGATTTAGCTTCAACTGGAAGCGAAAATAGCGGGTTAGCTTCTAATCCATGCGAAAAAAAAGATTTAGATCAAATACTTGCGATATAAATGATTTAGCTTCAACTGGAAGTGAAACATGCGAGTTATCTCCAAATCCATGCGAAACACATTATTTATCTTCAAAGCAACGCGAAATAGAAGTATAAACTTCAAAACCATGCGAAACAAATGATTTAGCTTCAAATACTTCCGATATAAATGATTTAGCTTCAACTGGAAGCGAAACAAGCGAGTTAGCTTCTAATCCATGCGAAACGAATGATTTAGCTTCAAATACTTGCGATATAAATGATTTAGCTTCAACTGGATTCGAAACAAGGGAGTTAGATTCAAATCCACGCAAAGAACATGATTAAGCTTCAAATGCATACGAAACACATGATTTGGCTTCGAGTCAATGCGAAGTGGAAGGTCTAGCTTCAAATCCACGCGAAATAAATGAGTTAGCTTCGCATACTTGCGATATAAATGATTTAGCTTCAACTGAATGCGAAACAAACGAGTTAGCTTCAAATTCATGCGAAACAAATGATTTATCTTCAAAGCAATGCGAAGTAGAAGGTTTAGCTTCAACTCCATGCGAAGTAGAAGGTTTAGCTTCAACTCCATGCGAAACAAATGATTTAGTTTGAAATACTTCCGATATAAATGATCTAGCTTCAACTGGAAACGAGACAATCGAGTTAGATTCACATTCATGCGAAACACATGACTTATCTTCAAATCAAAGCGAAGTAGAAGCTTTGGCTTCAAATCCATGCAAAACAAATGATTTAGATTCAAATACTTGAGATATAAATGAGTTAGATTGAACAGCATGCAAAACAAACAAGTTAGCTTCAAATCCACTCGAAACACATGATTTAGCTTCAAATCAATGCGAAGAAGAAGGTTTAGCTTCAAATCCATGCCAAACAGACGATTTAGCCTCAAATCCAAGCGAAATACATGAGTTAGATTCAAATTAATGCGGAGTAGAAGCTTTAGCTTCAAATGCATGCGGAGTAGGAGTATTAGCTTCAAATGCATGCGACAAACATGATTTCGCTTCA
Source organism: Megalopta genalis (assembly GCF_051020955.1). Classification (NCBI taxonomy): domain Eukaryota; kingdom Metazoa; phylum Arthropoda; class Insecta; order Hymenoptera; family Halictidae; genus Megalopta; species Megalopta genalis. The sequence goes on from NW_027476149.1 coordinate 97,420, forward strand.
AATCAATGCGGAATAGAAGGTTTAGCTTCAAATGCATGCGAAACACATGATTTAACTTCAAATCAATGCGGAGTAGAAGATTTAGCTTCAAATCCATGCGAAACAAATGATTTTGCATCGAATACTTGTGGTATAGATGATTTAGAATCAACTGCTTGCGAAACAAAAGATTTTGCTTCAAATCCATCCGAAACACATGATTTATCTTCAAATCAATGCGAAGTAGAAGGTTTAGCTTCAAATCCATGCGAAAGAAATGATTTTGCTTCAAATACTTGCGATATAGATGATTTAGATTCAACTGCATGCGAAACAAACGAGTTACCTTCAAATCCATGTGAAATACATGATTTAGCTCCAAATACTTGCGATATAAATGATTTATCTTCTACTAGAAGCGAAACAAGCGAGTCAGCTTCAAATCCATGCGGCCCACCTGATTTAGCTTCAAATCAATGCGGAGAAGAAGGTTTAGCTTCAAATCCATGCGATAGAAGTGATTTAGCTTACAATCAATGCGAAGTAGAAGGTTTAGCTTCAAATCCATTAGAAACAAATTATTTAGCTTGAAAAACTTGCGATATAAATGATTTAGCTTCAACTGCATGCGAAACATTGAGTTAGCTTCAAATCCATGCGAAACACATGATTTAGATTCAGATCAATGCGAAGAAGAAGGTTAAGCTTCCAATCCATGAAAAACAAACGAGTTAGCTCCGAATCCATGCGAAATACGTGAATTAGCTTCAAATTAATGCGGAGTATAAGGTTTAGCGACAAATGCATGCGAAACACATGATTTAGCTTCAAATACTTGCGATATAAACGATATAGCTTCAAATGCATGCGTAACAAACGAGTTAGCATCACATTCATTCGACACACATGATTTATCGTCAAATCAATGTGAGGTAGAAGGTTTAGCTTCAAATCCATGCGAAACAAATGATTTACCTTCAAATACTAGCGATATAAATGATTTAGCTTCAACTGGAAGCGAAAATAGCGGGTTAGCTTCTAATCCATGCGAAAAAAAAGATTTAGATCAAATACTTGCGATATAAATGATTTAGCTTCAACTGGAAGTGAAACATGCGAGTTATCTCCAAATCCATGCGAAACACATTATTTATCTTCAAAGCAACGCGAAATAGAAGTATAAACTTCAAAACCATGCGAAACAAATGATTTAGCTTCAAATACTTCCGATATAAATGATTTAGCTTCAACTGGAAGCGAAACAAGCGAGTTAGCTTCTAATCCATGCGAAACGAATGATTTAGCTTCAAATACTTGCGATATAAATGATATAGCTTCAAATGCATGCGAAACAAACGAGTTAGCTTCACATTCATTCGAAACACATGATTTCGCTTCAAATCAATGCGGAATAGAAGGATTAGCTTCAAATGCATGCGAAACACATGATTTAACTTCAAATCAATGCGAAGTAGAAGGTTTAGCTTCAAATCCATGCGAAACAAATGATTTTGCATCGAATACTTGCGGTATAGATGATTTAGAATCAACTGCATGCGAAACAAAAGATTTTGCTTCAAGTCCATCCGAAACACATGATTTATCTTCAAATCAATGCGAAGTAGAAGGTTTAGCTTCAAATCCATTCGAAAGAAATGATTTTGCTTCAAATACTTCCGATATAGTTGATTTAGATTCAACTGCATGCGAAACAAACGAGTTAGCTTCAAATCCATGTGAGACAAATGATTTAGCTTCAAATACATGCAATATAATTGATTTAGTTTCAACTGGAAGTGAAAGAAGCGAGTTAGCTTCAAATCTTTCGAAATACATGATTTATCTTCAAAGCAAAGCGAAGTAGAAGGTGTAGCTTCAAATCCAAGCGAAACAAATGATTTTGCTTCAAATACTTGGGATATAAATGATTTAGATTCAACTGCATGCGAAACAATCAAGTTAGATTCAAATCCATGCGAAAAACGAGATTTAGTTTTAAGTCAATGTGGAGTAGAAGTTTTAGCTACAAATGCATGCGAAACAAACGAGTAAGCTACATATTCATTGGAAACACATGATTTAGTTTCAAATCAATGCGAAGTAAAAGGTTTAGCTTCAAATCCAAGCGAAACAAATGATTTTGCTTCTAATACTTGCGATATAAACGATATAGCTTCAACTGCATGCGAAACAAACGAGTTAGCTTCACATTCATTCGAAACACATGATTTAGCTTCAAATCAGTGCGAAGAAGAAGGTTTATCTTCAAATCCAAGACAAACAAATGATTTAGCTTCAAATACTTACGATGTAAATGATATAGCTTCAAATGCATGCGAAACAAACGAGTTAGATTTACATTCATTCGAAACAAATGATTTATCTTCAAATCAATGTGCAGTAGAAGGTTTTGCTTCAAATCCATGCGAAAAAAAAGATTTAGATCACATACTTGCGATATAAATGATTTAGCTTCAACTGGATTCGAAACAAGGGAGTTAGATTCAAATCCACGCAAAGAACATGATTAAGCTTCAAATGCATACGAAACACATGATTTGGCTTCGAGTCAATGCGAAGTGGAAGGTCTAGCTTCAAATCCACGCGAAACAAATGAGTTAGCTTCGCATACTTGCGATATAAATGATTTAGCTTCAACTGAATGCGAAACAAACGAGTTAGCTTCAAATTCATGCGAAACAAATGATTTATCTTCAAAGCAATGCGAAGTAGAAGGTTTAGCTTCAACTCCATGCGAAGTAGAAGGTTTAGCTTCAACTCCATGCGAAACAAATGATTTAGTTTGAAATACTTCCGATATAAATGATCTAGCTTCAACTGGAAACGAGACAATCGAGTTAGATTCACATTCATGCGAAACACATGACTTATCTTCAAATCAAAGCGAAGTAGAAGCTTTGGCTTCAAATCCATGCAAAACAAATGATTTAGATTCAAATACTTGAGATATAAATGAGTTAGATTGAACAGCATGCAAAACAAACAAGTTAGCTTCAAATCCACTCGAAACACATGATTTAGCTTCAAATCAATGCGAAGAAGAAGGTTTAGCTTCAAATCCATGCCAAACAGACGATTTAGCCTCAAATCCAAGCGAAATACATGAGTTAGATTCAAATTAATGCGGAGTAGAAGCTTTAGCTTCAAATGCATGCGGAGTAGGAGTATTAGCTTCAAATGCATGCGACAAACATGATTTCGCTTCAAATCAATGCGGAATAGAAGGTTTAGCTTCAAATGCATGCGAAACACATGATTTAACTTCAAATCAATGCGGAGTAGAAGATTTAGCTTCAAATCCATGCGAAACAAATGATTTTGCATCGAATACTTGTGGTATAGATGATTTAGAATCAACTGCTTGCGAAACAAAAGATTTTGCTTCAAATCCATCCGAAACACATGATTTGTCTTCAAGGGAATACGAAGTAGAGGGTTTAGCTTCAAATCCATGTAAAACAAATGATTTAACTTCAAATACTAGCGATATAAATGATTTAACTTCAACTGGAAGCGAAACAAGCGAGTTAGCTTCTAATCCATGCGAAACGAATGATTTAGCTTCAAATACTTGCGATATAAATGATATAGCTTCAAATGCATGCGAAACAAACGAGTTAGCTTCACATTCATCCGAAACACATGATTTATCTTCAAATCAATGCGTAGTAGAAGGTTTAGCTTCAAATCCAAGCGAAACAAATGGTTTTGCTTCAAATACTTGAGATATAAACGGTATAGCTTCAAATGCATGAGAAACAAACGAGTTAGCTTCACATTCATTCCAAACACATGATTTAGCTTCAAATCAATGCGAAGAAGAAGGTTTAGCATTAAATCCAAGCGAAACACATGATTTGTCTTCAAAGGAATACTAAGTAGAAGGTTTAGCTTCAAATCCATGCGAAACAAATGATTTAACTTCAAATCCTAGCGATATAAATGATTTTCGCATTAACTGGAAGCGAAACAAGCGAGTTAGCTTCAAATCCATGCGAAACACATGATTTGTCTTCAAAGGAATACGAAGTAGAGGGTTTAGCTTCAAATCCATGTAAAACAAATGATTTAACTTCAAATACTAGCTTAACTTCAAATACTGATTTAACTTCAACTGGAAGCGAAACAAGCGAGTTAGCTTCTAATCCATGCGAAACGAATGCTTTAGCTTCAAATACTTGCGATATAAACGGTATAGCTTCAAACGCATGCGAATCAAACGAGTTAGCTTCACATTCATTCCAAACACGTGATTTAGCTTCAAATCAATGCGAAGAAGAAGGATTAGCATTAAATCCAAGCGAAACACATGATTTGTATTCAAAGAAATACTAAGTAGAAGGTTTAGCTTCAAATCCATGCGAAACAAATGATTTAACTTCAAGTACTAGCGATATAAATGACTTAGCTTCAACTGGAAGCGAAACAAGCGAGCTAGCTTCAAATCCATGCGAAACAAATGATTTAGCTTCAAATCAATGCGAAGTAGAAGGATTAGCTACAAATCCATTCGAAACAAATGATTTAGATTGAAATACTTCCGGTATAAATGATATAGCTTCAAATGCATGCGAAACAAACGAGTTAGCTTCACAGTCATTCGAAACACATGATTTATCTTCAAATCAATGCGAAGTAGAAGCTTTAGCTTCAAATGCATGCGGAGTAGGAGTTTTAGCTTCAAATGCATGCGACACACATGATTTTGCTTCAAATCAATGCGGAATGGAAGGTTAAGCTTCAAATGCATGCGAAACACATGATTTAACTTCAAATCAATGCGGAGTAGAAGATTTAGCTTCAAATCCATGCGAAACAAATGATTTTGCATCGAATACTTGTAGTATAGATGATTTAGAATCAACTGCTTGCGAAACAAAAGATTTTGCTTCAAATCCATCCGAAACACATGATTTATCTTCAAATCAATGCGAAGTAGATGGTTTAGCTTCAAATCCATGCGAAAGAAATGATTTTGCTTCAAATACTTGCGATATAGATGATTTAGATTCAACTGCTTGCGAAACAAACGAGTTAGCTTCAAATCCATGAGTAATACATGAATTAGCTTCAAATACTTGCGATATAAATGATTTAGCTTCAACTGGAAGCGAAACAAGCGAGTTAGCTTCTAACCTATGCGAAACACATGATTTAACTTCAAATCAATGCGGAGTTGAAGGTTTAGCTTCAAATCCATGCGAGACAAATGATTTAGCTTTAAATACATGCGATATGAATGATTTAGCTTCAACTGGAAGTGAAACAAACGAGTTAGCTTCACATCCATTCGAAACACATGACTTAGCTTCAAATCAATGCGAAGTAGAAGAGTTAGATACAAATCCATGCGATACAAATGATTTAGCTTCAAATACTTGCGATATAAATGATTTAACTTCAACTGGAAGCGAAACAAGCGAGTTAGCTTCTAATCCATGCGAAACGAATGATTTAGCTTCAAATACTTGCGATATAAATGATATAGCTTCAAATGCATGCGAAACAAACGAGTTAGCTTCACATTCATTCGAAACACATGATTTAGCTTCAAATCAATGCGAAGAAGAAGGTTTAGCATCACATCCAAGAGAAACAAATGATTTTGCTTCAAATACTTGCGATATAAATGATTTAGATTCAACTGCATGCGAAACAAACAAATTAGATTCACATTCATTCGAAACACATGATTTAGCTTCAAATCAATGCGAAGTGGAAGGTTTAGCTTCAAATCCATGCGAGGGAAAAGCTTTGGCTTAAAATCCATGCGAAACAAATGATTTACCTTCAAATACTTGCGATATAAATGATTTAGATTCAACTGCATGCGAAACAAACAACTAATATTCACATTCATTCGAAACACATGATTTAGCTTCAAATCAATGCGAAGTAGAAGGTATAGCTTCAAATCCATGTCAAACAAATGATTTGACTACAAATTCTTGCGATATAAATGATTTGGTTTCAATTGGAAGCGAGACAAAAGAGTTAGCTTCACATTCATGCGAAACACATGATTTAGCTTCAAATACTAGCGATATTAATGATATAGCTTCAACTGGAGGCGAGACAATCGAGTTAGCTTCACATTCTTGCGAAACACATGATTTAGCTCCAAATCAATGCGAGGTAGAAGCTTTGGCTTCAAATCCATGCGAAACAACTGATTTTGCTTCAAATACTTGCGATATAAATGATTTAGATTCAACTGCAAGCGAAACAAACAAGTTAGGTTCAAATCCGCTCGAAACGCATGATTTAACTTCAAATCAATGCGAAGTAGAAGGTTTAGCTTCAAATCCATGCGAAACTATTGATTTAGCTTCAAATCAAAGCGAAGTAGACAGTTTACCTTCAAATCCACGCGAAACAAATGATTTAGCTTCAAATACTTGCGATATAAATGATTTAGCTTCAACTGGATACGAAACAAGGGAGTTAGATTCAAATCCACGCAAAGAACATGATTAAGCTTCAAATGCATACGAAACACATGATTTGGCTTCGAGTCAATGCGAAGTGGAAGGTCTAGCTTCAAATCCATGCGAAACAAATGAGTTAGCTTCGCATACTTGCGATATAAATGATTTAGCTTCAACTGAATGCGAAACAAACGAGTTAGCTTCAAATTCATGCGAAACAAATGATTTATCTTCAAAGCAATGCGAAGTAGAAGGTTTAGCTTCAACTCCATGCGAAGTAGAAGGTTTAGCTTCAACTCCATGCGAAACAAATGATTTAGTTTGAAATACTTCCGATATAAATGATCTAGCTTCAACTGGAAACGAGACAATCGAGTTAGATTCACATTCATGCGAAACACATGACTTATCTTCAAATCAAAGCGAAGTAGAAGCTTTGGCTTCAAATCCATGCAAAACAAATGATTTAGATTCAAATACTTGAGATATAAATGAGTTAGATTGAACAGCATGCAAAACAAACAAGTTAGCTTCAAATCCACTCGAAACACATGATTTAGCTTCAAATCAATGCGAAGAAGAAGGTTTAGCTTCAAATCCATGCCAAACAGACGATTTAGCCTCAAATCCAAGCGAAATACATGAGTTAGATTCAAATTAATGCGGAGTAGAAGCTTTAGCTTCAAATGCATGCGGAGTAGGAGTATTAGCTTCAAATGCATGCGACAAACATGATTTCGCTTCAAATCAATGCGGAATAGAAGGTTTAGCTTCAAATGCATGCGAAACACATGATTTAACTTCAAATCAATGCGGAGTAGAAGATTTAGCTTCAAATCCATGCGAAACAAATGATTTTGCATCGAATACTTGTGGTATAGATGATTTAGAATCAACTGCTTGCGAAACAAAAGATTTTGCTTCAAATCCATCCGAAACACATGATTTATCTTCAAATCAATGCGAAGTAGAAGGTTTAGCTTCAAATCCATGCGAAAGAAATGATTTTGCTTCAAATACTTGCGATATAGATGATTTAGATTCAACTGCATGCGAAACAAACGAGTTACCTTCAAATCCATGTGAAATACATGATTTAGCTCCAAATACTTGCGATATAAATGATTTATCTTCTACTAGAAGCGAAACAAGCGAGTCAGCTTCAAATCCATGCGGCCCACCTGATTTAGCTTCAAATCAATGCGGAGAAGAAGGTTTAGCTTCAAATCCATGCGATAGAAGTGATTTAGCTTACAATCAATGCGAAGTAGAAGGTTTAGCTTCAAATCCATTAGAAACAAATTATTTAGCTTGAAAAACTTGCGATATAAATGATTTAGCTTCAACTGCATGCGAAACATTGAGTTAGGTTCAAATCCATGCGAAACACATGATTTAGATTCAGATCAATGCGAAGAAGAAGGTTAAGCTTCCAATCCATGAAAAACAAACGAGTTAGCTCCGAATCCATGCGAAATACGTGAATTAGCTTCAAATTAATGCGGAGTATAAGGTTTAGCGTCAAATGCATGCGAAACACATGATTTAGCTTCAAATACTTGCGATATAAACGATATAGCTTCAAATGCATGCGTAACAAACGAGTTAGCATCACATTCATTCGACACACATGATTTATCGTCAAATCAATGTGAGGTAGAAGGTTTAGCTTCAAATCCATGCGAAACAAATGATTTACCTTCAAATACTAGCGATATAAATGATTTAGCTTCAACTGGAAGCGAAAAAGCGGGTTAGCTTCTAATCCATGCGAAAAAAAAGATTTAGATCAAATACTTGCGATATAAATGATTTAGCTTCAACTGGAAGTGAAACATGCGAGTTATCTCCAAATCCATGCGAAACACATTATTTATCTTCAAAGCAACGCGAAATAGAAGTATAAACTTCAAAACCATGCGAAACAAATGATTTAGCTTCAAATACTTCCGATATAAATGATTTAGCTTCAACTGGAAGCGAAACAAGCGAGTTAGCTTCTAATCCATGCGAAACGAATGATTTAGCTTCAAATACTTGCGATATAAATGATATAGCTTCAAATGCATGCGAAACAAACGAGTTAGCTTCACATTCATTCGAAACACATGATTTCGCTTCAAATCAATGCGGAATAGAAGGTTTAGCTTCAAATGCATGCGAAACACATGATTTAACTTCAAATCAATGCGAAGTAGAAGGTTTAGCTTCAAATCCATGCGAAACAAATGATTTTGCATCGAATACTTGCGGTATAGATGATTTAGAATCAACAGCATGCGAAACAAAAGATTTTGCTTCAAGTCCATCCGAAACACATGATTTATCTTCAAATCAATGCGAAGTAGAAGGTTTAGCTTCAAATCCATTCGAAAGAAATGATTTTGCTTCAAATACTTCCGATATAGTTGATTTAGATTCAACTGCATGCGAAACAAACGAGTTAGCTTCAAATCCATGTGAGACAAATGATTTAGCTTCAAATACATGCAATATAATTGATTTAGTTTCAACTGGAAGTGAAAGAAGCGAGTTAGCTTCAAATCTTTCGAAATACATGATTTATCTTCAAAGCAAAGCGAAGTAGAAGGTGTAGCTTCAAATCCAAGCGAAACAAATGATTTTGCTTCAAATACTTGGGATATAAATGATTTAGATTCAACTGCATGCGAAACAATCAAGTTAGATTCAAATCCATGCGAAAAACGAGATTTAGTTTTAAGTCAATGTGGAGTAGAAGTTTTAGCTACAAATGCATGCGAAACAAACGAGTAAGCTACATATTCATTGGAAACACATGATTCAGTTTCAAATCAATGCGAAGTAAAAGGTTTAGCTTCAAATCCAAGCGAAACAAATGATTTCGCTTCTAATACTTGCGATATAAACGATATAGCTTCAACTGCATGCGAAACAAACGAGTTAGCTTCACATTCATTCGACACACATGATTTATCGTCAAATCAATGTGAAGTAGAAGGTTTAGCTTCAAATCCATGCGAAACAAATGATTTACCTTCAAATACTAGCGATATAAATGATTTAGCTTCAACTGGAAGCGAAAATAGCGGGTTAGCTTCTAATCCATGCGAAAAAAAAGATTTCGATCAAATACTTGCGATATAAATGATTTAGCTTCAACTGGAAGTGAAACATGCGAGTTATCTTCAAATCCATGCGAAACACATTATTTATCTTCAAAGCAACGCGAAATAGAAGTATAAACTTCAAAACCATGCGAAACAAATGATTTAGCTTCAAATACTTCCGATATAAATGATTTAACTTCAACTGGAAGCGAAACAAGCGAGTTAGCTTCTAATCCATGCGAAACGAATGATTTAGCTTCAAATACTTGCGATATAAATGATATAGCTTCAAATGCATGCGAAACAAACGAGTTAGCTTCACATTCATTCGAAACACATGATTTCGCTTCAAATCAATGCGGAATAGAAGGTTTAGCTTCAAATGCATGCGAAACACATGATTTAACTTCAAATCAATGCGAAGAAGAAGGTTTAGCTTCAAATCCAAGCGAAACAAATGATTTTGCTTCAAATACTTGGGATATAAATGATTTAGATTCAACTGCATGCGAAACAATCAAGTTAGATTCAAATCCATGCGAAAAACGAGATTTAGTTTTAAGTCAATGTGGAGTAGAAGTTTTAGCTACAAATGCATGCGAAACAAACGAGTAAGCTACATATTCATTGGAAACACATGATTTAGTTTCAAATCAATGCGAAGTAAAAGGTTTAGCTTCAAATCCAAGCGAAACAAATGATTTCGCTTCTAATACTTGCGATATAAACGATATAGCTTCAACTGCATGCGAAACAAACGAGTTAGCTTCACATTCATTCGAAACACATGATTTAGCTTCAAATCAGTGCGAAGAAGAAGGTTTAGCTTCAAATCCAAGACAAACAAATGATTTAGCTTCAAATACTTACGATGTAAATGATATAGCTTCAAATGCATGCGAAACAAACGAGTTAGATTTACATTCATTCGAAACAAATGATTTATCTTCAAATCAATGTGCAGTAGAAGGTTTTGCTTCAAATCCATGCGAAAAAAAAGATTTAGATCACATACTTGCGATATAAATGATTTAGCTTCAACTGGATTCGAAACAAGGGAGTTAGATTCAAATCCACGCAAAGAACATGATTAAGCTTCAAATGCATACGAAACACATGATTTGGCTTCGAGTCAATGCGAAGTGGAAGGTCTAGCTTCAAATCCACGCGAAACAAATGAGTTAGCTTCGCATACTTGCGATATAAATGATTTAGCTTCAACTGAATGCGAAACAAACGAGTTAGCTTCAAATTCATGCGAAACAAATGATTTATCTTCAAAGCAATGCGAAGTAGAAGGTTTAGCTTCAACTCCATGCGAAGTAGAAGGTTTAGCTTCAACTCCATGCGAAACAAATGATTTAGTTTGAAATACTTCCGATATAAATGATCTAGCTTCAACTGGAAACGAGACAATCGAGTTAGATTCACATTCATGCGAAACACATGACTTATCTTCAAATCAAAGCGAAGTAGAAGCTTTGGCTTCAAATCCATGCAAAACAAATGATTTAGATTCAAATACTTGAGATATAAATGAGTTAGATTGAACAGCATGCAAAACAAACAAGTTAGCTTCAAATCCACTCGAAACACATGATTTAGCTTCAAATCAATGCGAAGAAGAAGGTTTAGCTTCAAATCCATGCCAAACAGACGATTTAGCCTCAAATCCAAGCGAAATACATGAGTTAGATTCAAATTAATGCGGAGTAGAAGCTTTAGCTTCAAATGCATGCGGAGTAGGAGTATTAGCTTCAAATGCATGCGACAAACATGATTTCGCTTCAAATCAATGCGGAATAGAAGGTTTAGCTTCAAATGCATGCGAAACACATGATTTAACTTCAAATCAATGCGGAGTAGAAGATTTAGCTTCAAATCCATGCGAAACAAATGATTTTGCATCGAATACTTGTGGTATAGATGATTTAGAATCAACTGCTTGCGAAACAAAAGATTTTGCTTCAAATCCATCCGAAACACATGATTTGTCTTCAAAGGAATACGAAGTAGAGGGTATAGCTTCAAATCCATGTAAAACAAATGATTTAACTTCAAATACTAGCGATATAAATGATTTAACTTCAACTGGAAGCGAAACAAGCGAGTTAGCTTCTAATCCATGCGAAACGAATGATTTAGCTTCAAATACTTGCGATATAAATGATATAGCTTCAAATGCATGCGAAACAAACGAGTTAGCTTCACATTCATCCGAAACACATGATTTATCTTCAAATCAATGCGTAGTAGAAGGTTTAGCTTCAAATCCAAGCGAAACAAATGGTTTTGCTTCAAATACTTGAGATATAAACGGTATAGCTTCAAATGCATGAGAAACAAACGAGTTAGCTTCACATTCATTCCAAACACATGATTTAGCTTCAAATCAATGCGAAGAAGAAGGTTTAGCATTAAATCCAAGCGAAACACATGATTTGTCTTCAAAGGAATACTAAGTAGAAGGTTTAGCTTCAAATCCATGCGAAACAAATGATTTAACTTCAAATCCTAGCGATATAAATGATTTTCGCATTAACTGGAAGCGAAACAAGCGAGTTAGCTTCAAATCCATGCGAAACACATGATTTGTCTTCAAAGGAATACGAAGTAGAGGGTTTAGCTTCAAATCCATGTAAAACAAATGATTTAACTTCAAATACTAGCTTAACTTCAAATACTGATTTAACTTCAACTGGAAGCGAAACAAGCGAGTTAGCTTCTAATCCATGCGAAACGAATGCTTTAGCTTCAAATACTTGCGATATAAACGGTATAGCTTCAAACGCATGCGAATCAAACGAGTTAGCTTCACATTCATTCCAAACACGTGATTTAGCTTCAAATCAATGCGAAGAAGAAGGATTAGCATTAAATCCAAGCGAAACACATGATTTGTATTCAAAGAAATACTAAGTAGAAGGTTTAGCTTCAAATCCATGCGAAACAAATGATTTAACTTCAAGTACTAGCGATATAAATGACTTAGCTTCAACTGGAAGCGAAACAAGCGAGCTAGCTTCAAATCCATGCGAAACAAATGATTTAGCTTCAAATCAATGCGAAGTAGAAGGATTAGCTACAAATCCATTCGAAACAAATGATTTAGATTGAAATACTTCCGGTATAAATGATATAGCTTCAAATGCATGCGAAACAAACGAGTTAGCTTCACAGTCATTCGAAACACATGATTTATCTTCAAATCAATGCGAAGTAGAAGCTTTAGCTTCAAATGCATGCGGAGTAGGAGTTTTAGCTTCAAATGCATGCGACACACATGATTTTGCTTCAAATCAATGCGGAATGGAAGGTTAAGCTTCAAATGCATGCGAAACACATGATTTAACTTCAAATCAATGCGGAGTAGAAGATTTAGCTTCAAATCCATGCGAAACAAATGATTTTGCATCGAATACTTGTAGTATAGATGATTTAGAATCAACTGCTTGCGAAACAAAAGATTTTGCTTCAAATCCATCCGAAACACATGATTTATCTTCAAATCAATGCGAAGTAGATGGTTTAGCTTCAAATCCATGCGAAAGAAATGATTTTGCTTCAAATACTTGCGATATAGATGATTTAGATTCAACTGCTTGCGAAACAAACGAGTTAGCTTCAAATCCATGAGTAATACATGAATTAGCTTCAAATACTTGCGATATAAATGATTTAGCTTCAACTGGAAGCGAAACAAGCGAGTTAGCTTCTAACCTATGCGAAACACATGATTTAACTTCAAATCAATGCGGAGTTGAAGGTTTAGCTTCAAATCCATGCGAGACAAATGATTTAGCTTTAAATACATGCGATATGAATGATTTAGCTTCAACTGGAAGTGAAACAAACGAGTTAGCTTCACATCCATTCGAAACACATGACTTAGCTTCAAATCAATGCGAAGTAGAAGAGTTAGATACAAATCCATGCGATACAAATGATTTAGCTTCAAATACTTGCGATATAAATGATTTAACTTCAACTGGAAGCGAAACAAGCGAGTTAGCTTCTAATCCATGCGAAACGAATGATTTAGCTTCAAATACTTGCGATATAAATGATATAGCTTCAAATGCATGCGAAACAAACGAGTTAGCTTCACATTCATTCGATACACATGATTTAGCTTCAAATCAATGCGAAGAAGAAGGTTTAGCATCACATCCAAGAGAAACAAATGATTTTGCTTCAAATACTTGCGATATAAATGATTTAGATTCAACTGCATGCGAAACAAACAAATTAGATTCACATTCATTCGAAACACATGATTTAGCTTCAAATCAATGCGAAGTGGAAGGTTTAGCTTCAAATCCATGCGAGGGAAAAGCTTTGGCTTAAAATCCATGCGAAACAAATGATTTACCTTCAAATACTTGCGATATAAATGATTTAGATTCAACTGCATGCGAAACAAACAACTAATATTCACATTCATTCGAAACACATGATTTAGCTTCAAATCAATGCGAAGTAGAAGGTATAGCTTCAAATCCATGTCAAACAAATGATTTGACTACAAATTCTTGCGATATAAATGATTTGGTTTCAATTGGAAGCGAGACAAAAGAGTTAGCTTCACATTCATGCGAAACACATGATTTAGCTTCAAATACTAGCGATATTAATGATATAGCTTCAACTGGAGGCGAGACAATCGAGTTAGCTTCACATTCTTGCGAAACACATGATTTAGCTCCAAATCAATGCGAGGTAGAAGCTTTGGCTTCAAATCCATGCGAAACAACTGATTTTGCTTCAAATACTTGCGATATAAATGATTTAGATTCAACTGCAAGCGAAACAAACAAGTTAGGTTCAAATCCGCTCGAAACGCATGATTTAACTTCAAATCAATGCGAAGTAGAAGGTTTAGCTTCAAATCCATGCGAAACTATTGATTTAGCTTCAAATCAAAGCGAAGTAGACAGTTTACCTTCAAATCCACGCGAAACAAATGATTTAGCTTCAAATACTTGCGATATAAATGATTTAGCTTCAACTGGATACGAAACAAGGGAGTTAGATTCAAATCCACGCAAAGAACATGATTAAGCTTCAAATGCATACGAAACACATGATTTGGCTTCGAGTCAATGCGAAGTGGAAGGTCTAGCTTCAAATCCATGCGAAACAAATGAGTTAGCTTCGCATACTTGCGATATAAATGATTTAGCTTCAACTGAATGCGAAACAAACGAGTTAGCTTCAAATTCATGCGAAACAAATGATTTATCTTCAAAGCAATGCGAAGTAGAAGGTTTAGCTTCAACTCCATGCGAAGTAGAAGGTTTAGCTTCAACTCCATGCGAAACAAATGATTTAGTTTGAAATACTTCCGATATAAATGATCTAGCTTCAACTGGAAACGAGACAATCGAGTTAGATTCACATTCATGCGAAACACATGACTTATCTTCAAATCAAAGCGAAGTAGAAGCTTTGGCTTCAAATCCATGCAAAACAAATGATTTAGATTCAAATACTTGAGATATAAATGAGTTAGATTGAACAGCATGCAAAACAAACAAGTTAGCTTCAAATCCACTCGAAACACATGATTTAGCTTCAAATCAATGCGAAGAAGAAGGTTTAGCTTCAAATCCATGCCAAACAGACGATTTAGCCTCAAATCCAAGCGAAATACATGAGTTAGATTCAAATTAATGCGGAGTAGAAGCTTTAGCTTCAAATGCATGCGGAGTAGGAGTATTAGCTTCAAATGCATGCGACAAACATGATTTCGCTTCAAATCAATGCGGAATAGAAGGTTTAGCTTCAAATGCATGCGAAACACATGATTTAACTTCAAATCAATGCGGAGTAGAAGATTTAGCTTCAAATCCATGCGAAACAAATGATTTTGCATCGAATACTTGTGGTATAGATGATTTAGAATCAACTGCTTGCGAAACAAAAGATTTTGCTTCAAATCCATCCGAAACACATGATTTATCTTCAAATCAATGCGAAGTAGAAGGTTTAGCTTCAAATCCATGCGAAAGAAATGATTTTGCTTCAAATACTTGCGATATAGACGATTTAGATTCAACTGCATGCGAAACAAACGAGTTACCTTCAAATCCATGTGAAATACATGATTTAGCTCCAAATACTTGCGATATAAATGATTTATCTTCTACTAGAAGCGAAACAAGCGAGTCAGCTTCAAATCCATGCGGCCCACCTGATTTAGCTTCAAATCAATGCGGAGAAGAAGGTTTAGCTTCAAATCCATGCGATAGAAGTGATTTAGCTTACAATCAATGCGAAGTAGAAGGTTTAGCTTCAAATCCATTAGAAACAAATTATTTAGCTTGAAAAACTTGCGATATAAATGATTTAGCTTCAACTGCATGCGAAACATTGAGTTAGGTTCAAATCCATGCGAAACACATGATTTAGATTCAGATCAATGCGAAGAAGAAGGTTAAGCTTCCAATCCATGAAAAACAAACGAGTTAGCTCCGAATCCATGCGAAATACGTGAATTAGCTTCAAATTAATGCGGAGTATAAGGTTTAGCGTCAAATGCATGCGAAACACATGATTTAGCTTCAAATACTTGCGATATAAACGATATAGCTTCAAATGCATGCGTAACAAACGAGTTAGCATCACATTCATTCGACACACATGATTTATCGTCAAATCAATGTGAGGTAGAAGGTTTAGCTTCAAATCCATGCGAAACAAATGATTTACCTTCAAATACTAGCGATATAAATGATTTAGCTTCAACTGGAAGCGAAAAAGCGGGTTAGCTTCTAATCCATGCGAAAAAAAAGATTTAGATCAAATACTTGCGATATAAATGATTTAGCTTCAACTGGAAGTGAAACATGCGAGTTATCTCCAAATCCATGCGAAACACATTATTTATCTTCAAAGCAACGCGAAATAGAAGTATAAACTTCAAAACCATGCGAAACAAATGATTTAGCTTCAAATACTTCCGATATAAATGATTTAGCTTCAACTGGAAGCGAAACAAGCGAGTTAGCTTCTAATCCATGCGAAACGAATGATTTAGCTTCAAATACTTGCGATATAAATGATATAGCTTCAAATGCATGCGAAACAAACGAGTTAGCTTCACATTCATTCGAAACACATGATTTCGCTTCAAATCAATGCGGAATAGAAGGTTTAGCTTCAAATGCATGCGAAACACATGATTTAACTTCAAATCAATGCGAAGTAGAAGGTTTAGCTTCAAATCCATGCGAAACAAATGATTTTGCATCGAATACTTGCGGTATAGATGATTTAGAATCAACTGCATGCGAAACAAAAGATTTTGCTTCAAGTCCATCCGAAACACATGATTTATCTTCAAATCAATGCGAAGTAGAAGGTTTAGCTTCAAATCCATTCGAAAGAAATGATTTTGCTTCAAATACTTCCGATATAGTTGATTTAGATTCAACTGCATGCGAAACAAACGAGTTAGCTTCAAATCCATGTGAGACAAATGATTTAGCTTCAAATACATGCAATATAATTGATTTAGTTTCAACTGGAAGTGAAAGAAGCGAGTTAGCTTAAAATCTTTCGAAATACATGATTTATCTTCAAAGCAAAGCGAAGTAGAAGGTGTAGCTTCAAATCCAAGCGAAACAAATGATTTTGCTTCAAATACTTGGGATATAAATGATTTAGATTCAACTGCATGCGAAACAATCAAGTTAGATTCAAATCCATGCGAAAAACGAGATTTAGTTTTAAGTCAATGTGGAGTAGAAGTTTTAGCTACAAATGCATGCGAAACAAACGAGTAAGCTACATATTCATTGGAAACACATGATTTAGTTTCAAATCAATGCGAAGTAAAAGGTTTAGCTTCAAATCCAAGCGAAACAAATGATTTCGCTTCTAATACTTGCGATATAAACGATATAGCTTCAACTGCATGCGAAACAAACGAGTTAGCTTCACATTCATTCGACACACATGATTTATCGTCAAATCAATGTGAAGTAGAAGGTTTAGCTTCAAATCCATGCGAAACAAATGATTTACCTTCAAATACTAGCGATATAAATGATTTAGCTTCAACTGGAAGCGAAAATAGCGGGTTAGCTTCTAATCCATGCGAAAAAAAAGATTTCGATCAAATACTTGCGATATAAATGATTTAGCTTCAACTGGAAGTGAAACATGCGAGTTATCTTCAAATCCATGCGAAACACATTATTTATCTTCAAAGCAACGCGAAATAGAAGTATAAACTTCAAAACCATGCGAAACAAATGATTTAGCTTCAAATACTTCCGATATAAATGATTTAACTTCAACTGGAAGCGAAACAAGCGAGTTAGCTTCTAATCCATGCGAAACGAATGATTTAGCTTCAAATACTTGCGATATAAATGATATAGCTTCAAATGCATGCGAAACAAACGAGTTAGCTTCACATTCATTCGAAACACATGATTTCGCTTCAAATCAATGCGGAATAGAAGGTTTAGCTTCAAATGCATGCGAAACACATGATTTAACTTCAAATCAATGCGAAGAAGAAGGTTTAGCTTCAAATCCAAGCGAAACAAATGATTTTGCTTCAAATACTTGGGATATAAATGATTTAGATTCAACTGCATGCGAAACAATCAAGTTAGATTCAAATCCATGCGAAAAACGAGATTTAGTTTTAAGTCAATGTGGAGTAGAAGTTTTAGCTACAAATGCATGCGAAACAAACGAGTAAGCTACATATTCATTGGAAACACATGATTTAGTTTCAAATCAATGCGAAGTAAAAGGTTTAGCTTCAAATCCAAGCGAAACAAATGATTTCGCTTCTAATACTTGCGATATAAACGATATAGCTTCAACTGCATGCGAAACAAACGAGTTAGCTTCACATTCATTCGAAACACATGATTTAGCTTCAAATCAGTGCGAAGAAGAAGGTTTAGCTTCAAATCCAAGACAAACAAATGATTTAGCTTCAAATACTTACGATGTAAATGATATAGCTTCAAATGCATGCGAAACAAACGAGTTAGATTTACATTCTTTCGAAACAAATGATTTATCTTCAAATCAATGTGCAGTAGAAGGTTTTGCTTCAAATCCATGCGAAACAAATGATTTATCTACAAATACTAGCGATATAAATGATTTAGCTTCAACTGGAAGCGAAACAAGCGAGTTAGCTTCTAATCCATGCGAAAAAAAAGATTTAGATCACATACTTGCGATATAAATGATTTAGCTTCAACTGGATTCGAAACAAGGGAGTTAGATTCAAATCCACGCAAAGAACATGATTAAGCTTCAAATGCATACGAAACACATGATTTGGCTTCGAGTCAATGCGAAGTGGAAGGTCTAGCTTCAAATCCACGCGAAACAAATGAGTTAGCTTCGCATACTTGCGATATAAATGATTTAGCTTCAACTGAATGCGAAACAAACGAGTTAGCTTCAAATTCATGCGAAACAAATGATTTATCTTCAAAGCAATGCGAAGTAGAAGGTTTAGCTTCAACTCCATGCGAAGTAGAAGGTATAGCTTCAACTCCATGCGAAACAAATGATTTAGTTTGAAATACTTCCGATATAAATGAGCTAGCTTCAACTGGAAACGAGACAATCGAGTTAGATTCACATTCATGCGAAACACATGACTTATCTTCAAATCAAAGCGAAGTAGAAGCTTTGGCTTCAAATCCATGCAAAACAAATGATTTAGATTCAAATACTTGAGATATAAATGAGTTAGATTGAACAGCATGCAAAACAAACAAGTTAGCTTCAAATCCACTCGAAACACATGATTTAGCTTCAAATCAATGCGAAGAAGAAGGTTTAGCTTCAAATCCATGCCAAACAGACGATTTAGCCTCAAATCCAAGCGAAATACATGAGTTAGATTCAAATTAATGCGGAGTAGAAGCTTTAGCTTCAAATGCATGCGGAGTAGGAGTATTAGCTTCAAATGCATGCGACAAACATGATTTCGCTTCAAATCAATGCGGAATAGAAGGTTTAGCTTCAAATGCATGCGAAACACATGATTTAACTTCAAATCAATGCGGAGTAGAAGATTTAGCTTCAAATCCATGCGAAACAAATGATTTAGCATCGAATACTTGTGGTATAGATGATTTAGAATCAACTGCTTGCGAAACAAAAGATTTTGCTTCAAATCCATCCGAAACACATGATTTGTCTTCAAAGGAATACGAAGTAGAGGGTTTAGCTTCAAATCCATGTAAAACAAATGATTTAACTTCAAATACTAGCGATATAAATGATTTAACTTCAACTGGAAGCGAAACAAGCGAGTTAGCTTCTAATCCATGCGAAACGAATGATTTAGCTTCAAATACTTGCGATATAAATGATATAGCTTCAAATGCATGCGAAACAAACGAGTTAGCTTCACATTCATTCGAAACACATGATTTCGCTTCAAATCAATGCGGAATAGAAGGTTTAGCTTCAAATGCATGCGAAACACATGATTTAACTTCAAATCAATGCGAAGTAGAAGGTTTAGCTTCAAATCCATGCGAAACAAATGATTTTGCATCGAATACTTGCGGTATAGATGATTTAGAATCAACTGCATGCGAAACAAAAGATTTTGCTTTAAGTCCATCCGAAACACATGATTTATCTTCAAATCAATGCGTAGTAGAAGGTTTAGCTTCAAATCCAAGCGAAACAAATGGTTTTGCTTCAAATACTTGAGATATAAACGGTATAGCTTCAAATGCATGAGAAACAAACGAGTTAGCTTCACATTCATTCCAAACACATGATTTAGCTTCAAATCAATGCGAAGAAGAAGGTTTAGCATTAAATCCAAGCGAAACACATGATTTGTCTTCAAAGGAATACTAAGTAGAAGGTTTAGCTTCAAATCCATGCGAAACAAATGATTTAACTTCAAATCCTAGCGATATAAATGATTTTCGCATTAACTGGAAGCGAAACAAGCGAGTTAGCTTCACATCCATGCGAAACACATGATTTGTCTTCAAAGGAATACGAAGTAGAGGGTTTAGCTTCAAATCCATGCGAAACAAACGAGTTAGCTTCACATTCATTCCAAACACGTGATTTAGCTTCAAATCAATGCGAAGAAGAAGGATTAGCATTAAATCCAAGCGAAACACATGATTTGTATTCAAAGAAATACTAAGTAGAAGGTTTAGCTTCAAATCCATGCGAAACAAATGATTTAACTTCAAGTACTAGCGATATAAATGACTTAGCTTCAACTGGAAGCGAAACAAGCGAGCTAGCTTCACAGTCATTCGAAACACATGATTTATCTTCAAATCAATGCGAAGTAGAAGCTTTAGCTTCAAATGCATGCGGAGTAGGAGTTTTAGCTTCAAATGCATGCGACACACATGATTTTGCTTCAAATCAATACGGAATGGAAGGTTAAGCTTCAAATGCATGCGAAACACATGATTTAACTTCAAATCAATGCGGAGTAGAAGATTTAGCTTCAAATCCATGCGAAACAAATGATTTTGCATCGAATACTTGTAGTATAGATGATTTAGAATCAACTGCTTGCGAAACAAAAGATTTTGCTTCAAATCCATCCGAAACACATGATTTATCTTCAAATCAATGCGAAGTAGAAGGTTTAGCTTCAAATCCATGCGAAAGAAATGATTTTGCTTCAAATACTTGCGATATAGATGATTTAGATTCAACTGCTTGCGAAACAAACGAGTTAGCTTCAAATCCATGAGTAATACATGAATTAGCTTCAAATACTTGCGATATAAATGATTTAGCTTCAACTGGAAGCGAAACAAGCGAGTTAGCTTCTAACCTATGCGAAACACATGATTTAACTTCAAATCAATGCGGAGTTGAAGGTTTAGCTTCAAATCCATGCGAGACAAATGATTTAGCTTCAAATACATGCGATATGAATGATTTAGCTTCAACTGGAAGTGAAACAAACGAGTTAGCTTCACATCCATTCGAAACACATGACTTAGCTTCAAATCAATGCGAAGTAGAAGAGTTAGCTACAAGTCCATGCGATACAAATGATTTAGCTTCAAATACTTGCGATATAAATGATTTAGCTTTAACTGGAAGCGAAACAAGCGAGTTAGCTTCTAATCCATGCGAAACAATAGATTTATCTTCAAGTACTTGGGATATAAACGATATAGCTTCAAATGCATGCGAAACAAACGAGTTAGCTTCACAGTCATTCGAAACACATGATTCATCTTCAAAACAATGCGATGAAGAATGTTTAACTTCAAATCCAAGCGAAACAAATGACTTTGCTTCAAATACTTGGGATATAAATGATTTAGATTCAACTGCATGCGAAACAAACAAGTTGCATACAAATCCATGCAAAAAACGAGATTTAGATATAAATCAATGCGGAGTAGAAGTTTAAGCTACAAATCCATGCGAAACAAATGATTTAGCTTCAAATGCATGCGATACAAACGAGTTAGCTTCACATTCATTCGAAACACATGACTTTGGTTCAAAGCAATGCGAAGTAAAATCCATGCGAACCAAATGATTTAGCTTCAAATACTTGCGATATAAATGATTTTCGCATTAACTGGAAGCGAAACAAGCGAGTTAGCTTCAAATCCATGCGAAACACATGATTTGTCTTCAAAGGAATACGAAGTAGAGGGTTTAGCTTCAAATCCATGTAAAACAAATGATTTAACTTCAAATACTAGCTGAACTTCAAATACTGATTTAACTTCAACTGGAAGCGAAACAAGCGAGTTAGCTTCTAATCCATGCGAAACGAATGCTTTAGCTTCAAATACTTGCGATATAAACGGTACAGCTTCAAATGCATGCGAAACAAACGAGTTAGCTTCACATTCATTCCAAACAGGTGATTTAGCTTCAAATCAATGCGAAGAAGAAGGTTTAGCATTAAATCCAAGCGAAACACATGATTTGTATTCAAAGGAATACTAAGTAGAAGGTTTAGCTTCAAATCCATGCGAAACAAATGATTTAACTTCAAATACTAGCGATATAAATGATATAGCTTCAACTGGAAGCGAAACAAGCGAGCTAGCTTCAAATCCATGCGAAACAAATGATTTAGCTTCAAATCAATGCGAAGTAGAAGGATTAGCTACAAATCCATTCGAAACAAATGATTTAGATTCAAATACTTCCGGTATAAATGATATAGCTTCAAATGCATGCGAAACAAACGAGTTAGCTTCACAGTCATTCGAAACACATGATTTATCTTCAAATCAATGCGAAGTAGAAGCTTTAGCTTCAAATGCATGCGGAGTAGGAGTTTTAGCTTCAAATGCATGCGACACACATGATTTTGCTTCAAATCAATGCGGAATGGAAGGTTAAGCTTCAAATGCATGCGAAACACATGATTTAACTTCAAATCAATGCGGAGTAGAAGATTTAGCTTCAAATCCATGCGAAACAAATGATTTTGCATCGAATACTTGTAGTATAGATGATTTAGAATCAACTGCTTGCGAAACAAAAGATTTTGCTTCAAATCCATCCGAAACACATGATTTATCTTCAAATCAATGCGAAGTAGAAGGTTTAGCTTCAAATCCATGCGAAAGAAATGATTTTGCTTCAAATACTTGCGATATAGATGATTTAGATTCAACTGCTTGCGAAACAAACGAGTTAGCTTCAAATCCATGAGTAATACATGAATTAGCTTCAAATACTTGCGATATAAATGATTTAGCTTCAACTGGAAGCGAAACAAGCGAGTTAGCTTCTAACCTATGCGAAACACATGATTTAACTTCAAATCAATGCGGAGTTGAAGGTTTAGCTTCAAATCCATGCGAGACAAATGATTTAGCTTCAAATACATGCGATATGAATGATTTAGCTTCAACTGGAAGTGAAACAAACGAGTTAGCTTCACATCCATTCGAAACACATGACTTAGCTTCAAATCAATGCGAAGTAGAAGAGTTAGCTACAAATCCATGCGATACAAATGATTTAGCTTCAAATACTTGCGATATAAATGATTTAGCTTTAACTGGAAGCGAAACAAGCGAGTTAGCTTCTAATCCATGCGAAACAATAGATTTATCTTCAAGTACTTGGGATATAAACGATATAGCTTCAAAGGCATGCGAAACAAACGAGTTAGCTTCACAGTCATTCGAAACACATGATTCATCTTCAAAACAATGCGATGAAGAATGTTTAACTTCATATCCAAGCGAAACAAATGACTTTGCTTCAAATACTTGGGATATAAATGATTTAGATTCAACTGCATGCGAAACAAACAAGTTGGATACAAATCCATGCAAAAAACGAGATTTAGATATAAATCAATGCGGAGTAGAAGTTTAAGCTACAAATCCATGCGAAACAAATGATTTAGCTTCAAATGCATGCGATACAAACGAGTTAGCTTCACATTCATTCGAAACACATGACTTTGGTTCAAAGCAATGCGAAGAAGAAGGTTTAGCATTAAATCCAAGCGAAACACATGATTTGTCTTCAAAGGAATACTAAGTAGAAGGTTTAGCTTCAAATCCATGCGAAACAAATGATTTAACTTCAAATACTAGCGATATAAATGATATAGCTTCAACTGGAAGCGAAACAAGCGAGTTAGCTTCTAATCCATGCGAAACAATAGATTTATCTTCAAGTACTTGGGATATAAACGATATAGCTTCAAATGCATGCGAAACAAACGAGTTAGCTTCACAGTCATTCGAAACACATGATTCATCTTCAAAACAATGCGATGAAGAATGTTTAACTTCAAATCCAAGCGAAACAAATGACTTTGCTTCAAATACTTGGGATATAAATGATTTAGATTCAACTGCATGCGAAACAAACAAGTTGGATACAAATCCATGCAAAAAACGAGATTTAGATATAAATCAATGCGGAGTACAAGTTTTAGCTACAAATCCATGCGAAACAAATGATTTAGCTTCAAATACTTGCGATATAAACGATATAGCTTCAAATGCATGCGATACAAACGAGTTAGCTTCACATTCATTCGAAACACATGACTTAGGTTCAAAGCAATGCGAAGTAGAAGGTTTAGCTTCAAATCCATGCGAACCAAATGATTTAGCTTCAAATACTTGCGATATAAATGATTTTCGCATTAACTGGAAGCGAAACAAGCGAGTTAGCTTCAAATCCATGCGAAACACATGATTTGTCTTCAAAGGAATACGAAGTAGAGGGTTTAGCTTCAAATCCATGTAAAACAAATGATTTAACTTCAAATACTAGCGATAAAAATGATTTAACTTCAACTGGAAGCGAAACAAGCGAGTTAGCTTCTAATCCATGTGAAACGAATGATTTAGCTTCAAATACTTGCGATATAAACGGTATAGCTTCAAATGCATGCGAAACAAACGAGTTAGCTTGACATTCATTCCAAACACGTGATTTAGCTTCAAATCAATGCGAAGAAGAAGGTTTAGCATTAAATCCAAGCGAAACACATGATTTGTCTTCAAAGGAATACTAAGTAGAAGGTTTAGCTTCAAATCCATGCGAAACAAATGATTTAACTTCAAATACTAGCGATATAAATGATATAGCTTCAACTGGAAGCGAAACAAGCGAGTTAGCTTCTCATCCATGCGAAACGAATGATTTAGCTTCAAATACTTGCGATATAAACGGTATAGCTTCAAATGCATGCGAAACAAACGAGTTAGCTGCACATCCATTCGAAACACATGATTTAGCTTCAAATCAATGCGAAGAAGAATGTTTAGCTTCAAATCCAAGAGAAACAAATGATTTTGCTTCAAATACTTGCGATATAAATGATTTAGATTCAACTGCATGCGAAACAAACAAATTAGATTCAAATACATGCATAACACGAGATTTAGATAGAAATCAATGCCGAGTAGAAGTTTTAGCTTCAAATCCATGCGAAACAAATGATTTAGCTTCAAATACTTGCGACATAAACGATATAGCTTCAAATGCATGCGATAAAAACGAGTTAGCTTCACATTCATTCGAAACAAATGACTTAGGTTCAAAGCAATGGGAAGTAGAAGGTTTAGCTTCAAATCCATGCGAACCAAATGATTTAGCTTCAAATACTTGCGATATAAATGATTTAGCATTAACTGGAAGCGAAACAAGCGAGATAGCTTCAAATCCATGCGAAACACATGATTTGTCTTCAAAGGAATACGAAGTAGAGGGTTTAGCTTCAAATCCATGTAAAACAAATGATTTAACTTCAAATACTAGCGATATAAATGATTTAACTTCAACTGGAAGCGAAACAAGCGAGTTAGCTTCTAATCCATGCAAAACGAATGATTTAGCTTCAAATACTTGCGATATAAACGGTATAGCTTCAAATGCATGCGAAACAAACGAGTTAGCTTGACATTCATTCCAAACACGTGATTTAGCTTCAAATCAATGCGAAGAAGAAGGTTTAGCATTAAATCCAAGCGAAACACATGATTTGTCTTCAAAGGAATACTAAGTAGAAGGTTTAGCTTCAAATCCATGCGAAACAAATGATTTAACTTCAAATACTAGCGATATAAATGATATAGCTTCAACTGGAAGCGAAACAAGCGAGTTAGCTTCTCATCCATGCGAAACATTAGATTTATCTTCAAGTACTTGGGATATAAACGATATAGCTTCAAATGCATGCGAAACAAACGAGTTAGCTTCACAGTCATTCGAAACACATGATTCATCTTCAAAACAATGCGATGAAGAATGTTTAACTTCAAATCCAAGCGAAACAAATGACTTTGCTTCAAATACTTGGGATATAAATGATTTAGATTCAACTGCATGCGAAACAAACAAGTTGGATACAAATCCATGCAAAAAACGAGATTTAGATATAAATCAATGCGGAGTACAAGTTTTAGCTACAAATCCATGCGAAACAAATGATTTAGCTTCAAATACTTGCGATATAAACGATATAGCTTCAAATGCATGCGATACAAACGAGTTAGCTTCACATTCATTCGAAACACATGACTTAGGTTCAAAGCAATGCGAAGTAGAAGGTTTAGCTTCAAATCCATGCGAACCGAATGATTTAGCTTCAAATACTTGCGATATAAATGATTTTCGCATTAACTGGAAGCGAAACAAGCGAGTTAGCTTCAAATCCATGCGAAACACATGATTTGTCTTCAAAGGAATACGAAGTAGAGGGTTTAGCTTCAAATCCATGTAAAACACATGATTTAACTTCAAATACTAGCGATATAAATGATTTAACTTCAACTGGAAGCGAAACAAGCGAGTTAGCTTCTAATCCATGTGAAACGAATGATTTAGCTTCAAATACTTGCGATATAAACGGTATAGCTTCAAATGCATGCGAAACAAACGAGTTAGCTTGACATTCATTCCAAACACGTGATTTAGCTTCAAATCAATGCGAAGAAGAAGGTTTAGCATTAAATCCAAGCGAAACACATGATTTGTCTTCAAAGGAATACTAAGTAGAAGGTTTAGCTTCAAATCCATGCGAAACAAATGATTTAACTTCAAATACTAGCGATATAAATGATATAGCTTCAACTGGAAGCGAAACAAGCGAGTTAGCTTCTCATCCATGCGAAACAATAGATTTATCTTCAAGTACTTGGGATATAAACGATATAGCTTCAAATGCATGCGAAACAAACGAGTTAGCTGCACATTCATTCGAAACACATGATTTAGCTTCAAATCAATGCGAAGAAGAATGTTTAGCTTCAAATCCAAGAGAAACAAATGATTTTGCTTCAAATACTTGCGATATAAATGATTGAGATTCAACTGCATGCGAAACAAACAAATTAGATTCAAATACATGCATAACACGAGATTTAGATAGAAATCAATGCCGAGTAGAAGTTTTAGCTTCAAATCCATGCGAAACAAATGATTTAGCTTCAAATACTTGCGACATAAACGATATAGCTTCAAATGCATGCGATAAAAACGAGTTAGCTTCACATTCATTCGAAACAAATGACTTAGGTTCAAAGCAATGGGAAGTAGAATGTTTAGCTTCAAATCCATGCGAACCAAATGATTTAGCTTCAAATACTTGCGATATAAATGATTTAGCATTAACTGGAAGCGAAACAAGCGAGATAGCTTCAAATCCATGCGAAAGACATGATTTGTCTTCAAAGGAATACGAAGTAGAGGGTTTAGCTTCAAATCCATGTAAAACAAATGATTTAACTTCAAATACTAGCGATATAAATGATTTAACTTCAACTGGAAGCGAAGCAAGCGAGTTAGCTTCTAATCCATGCGAAACGAATGATTTAGCTTCAAACACTTGCGATATAAACGGTATAGCTTCAAATGCATGCGAAACAAACGAGTTAGCTTCACATTCACTCCAAACACATGATTTAGCTTCAAATCAATGCGAAGAAGAAGGTTTAGCATTAAATCCAAGCGAAACACATGATTTGTCTTCAAAGGAATACTAAGTAGAAGGTTTAGCTTCAAATCCATGCGAAACAAATGATTTAACTTCAAATACTAGCGAGATAAATGATATAGCTTCAACTGGAAGCGAAACAAGCGAGGTAGCTTCTAATCCATGCGAAACAATAGATTTATCTTCAAGTACTTGGGATATAAACGATATAGCTTCAAATGCATGCGAAACAAACGAGTTAGCTGCACATTCATTCGAAACACATGATTTAGCTTCAAATCAATGCGAAGAAGAAGGTTTAGCTTCAAATCCAAGAGAAACAAATGATTTTGCTTCAATTACTTGCGATATAAATGATTTAGATTCAACTGCACGCGAAACAAACAAATTAGATTCAAATCCATGCAAAACACGAGATTTAGATTCAAATTACTGCCGAGTAGAAGTTTTAGCTTCAAATCCATGCGAAACAAATGATTTAGCTTAAAATACTTGCGATATAAACGATATTGATTCAAATGCATGCGAAACAAACGAGTAAGCTACACAGTCATTCGAAACACATGATTTAGCTTCAAATCATTGCGACGTAGAGGGTTTAGCTTCAAATCCATGCGAAACAAATAATTTACTTTCGAATACTAGCGATATAAATGATTTAGCTTCAACTGGAAGCGAAACGAGCGAGTTAGCTTCTAATCCATGCGAAACAAACGATTTATCTTCAAGTTTTTTCGATATAAACGATATAGCTTCAAATGCATGCGATACAAACGAGTTAGGTTCACAGAAATTCGAAACACATGATTTAGCTTCAAATCAATGCGATGTAGGAGGTTTAGTTTCAAATCCAAGCGAAACAAATGATTTTGCTTCAAATACTTGGGATATAAATGATTTAGATTCAACTGCATGCGAAACAAACAAATTAGATTCACATTCATTCGGAACACATGATTTAGCTTCAAATCAATGCGAAGTAGAAGGTATAGCTTCAAATCCATGTAAAACAAATGATTTAACTTCAAATTCTAGCGATATAAATGATTTAGATTCAACTGCATGCGAAACAAACAACTTAGATTCACATTCAATCGAAACACATGATTTGGCTTCAAATCAATGCGAAATAGAAGGTATAGCTTCAAATCCATGTAAAACAAATGATTTAACTTCAAATTCTAGCGGTATAAATGATTTGGCTTCAACTGGAAGCGAGACAAACGAGTTAGCTTCACATTCATGCGAAACACATGTTTTAGTTTCAAATCAGTGCGAAGTAGAAGGTTTAGCTTCAAGTCCAAGCGAAACAAATGATTTTGCTTCAAATACTTGCGATATAAATGATTTAGATTCAACTGCATGCGAAACAAACAAGTTAGATTCAAATACATGCAAAACACGAGATTTAAATTCAAATCAATGCCGAGTAGAAGTTTCAGCTTCAAATCCATGCGAAACATATGATTTAGCTTCAAATACTTGCGATATAAACGGTATATCTTCAAATGCATGCGAAACAAACGAGTTAGCTTCACAGTCATTCGAAACACATGATTTATCTTCAAAACAATGCGAAGTAGAAGGTTTAGCTTCAAATCCATGCGAAACAAATGATTTACCTTCAAATACTAGCGATATAAATGATTTAGCTTCAACTGGAAGCGAAACAATAGATTTATCTTCAAGTACTTGGGATATAAACGATATAGCTTCAAATGCATGCGAAACAAACGAGTTAGCTTCACATTCATTCGAAACACATGATTTAGCTTCAAATCAATGCGAAGAAGAAGGTTTAGCTTCAAATCCAAGAGAAACAAATGATTTTGCTTCAAATACTTGCGATATAAACGATATTGATTCAAATGCATGGGAAACAAACGAGTAAGCTTCACAGTCATTCGAAACACATGATTTAGCTGCAAATCAATGCGACGTAGAAGGTTTAGCTACAAATCCATGCGAAACAAATAATTTACCTTCGAATACTAGCGATATAAATGATTTAGCTTCAACTGGAAGCGAAACAAGCGAGGTAGCTTCTAATCCATGCGAAACAAACGATTTATCTTCAAGTTTTTTCGATATAAACGATATAGCTTCAAATGCATGCGATACAAACGAGTTAGGTTCACAGACATTCGAAACACATGATTTAGTTTCAAATCAATGCGAAGTAGAAGGTTTAGCTTCAAATCCATGCGAAACAAATGATTTAGCTTCAAATACTATCGATATAAATGGTATAGCTTCAAATGGATGCGAAACAAGCGAGTTAGCTTCACATTCATTCGAAACACATGATTTAGCTTCAAATCAATGCAAAGAAGAAGGTTTTGCTTCAAATCCAAGAGTAACAAATGATTTTGCTTCATTACTTGCGATATAAATGATTTAGATTCAACTGCATGCGAAACAAACAAGTGAGATTCAAATCCATGGAAAACACGAGATTTAGATTCAAATCAATGCCGAGTAGAAGTTTCAGCTTCAAATACTTGCGATATAAACGATATATCTCCAAATGCATGCGAAACAAACGAGTTAGCTTCACAGACATTCGAAACACATGATTTAGCTTCAAATCAATGCGAAGAAGAAGGTTTAGCTTCAAATCCAAGAGTAACAAATGATTTTACTTCAAATACTTGCGATATAAATGATTTAGATTCAACTGCATGCGAAACAAACAAGTTAGATTCAAATCCATGCAAAACATGAGATTTAGATTCAAATCAATGCCGAGTAGAAGTTTCAGCTTCAAATCCATGCGAGGGAAAAGCTTTGGCTTCAAATCCATGCGAAACAAATGATTTACCTTCAAATACTTGCGATATAAATGATATAGCTTCAACTGGAAGCGAAACAAGCGAGTTAGCTTCTCATCCATGCGAAACATTAGATTTATCTTCAAGTACTTGGAATATAAACGATATAGCTTCAAATGCATGCGAAACAAACGAGTTAGCTTCACAGTCATTCGAAACACATGATTCATCTTCAAAACAATGCGATGAAGAATGTTTAACTTCAAATCCAAGCGAAACAAATGACTTTGCTTCAAATACTTGGGATATAAATGATTTAGATTCAACTGCATGCGAAACAAACAAGTTGGATACAAATCCATGCAAAAGACGAGATTTAGATATAAATCAATGCGGAGTACAAGTTTTAGCTACAAATCCATGCGAAACAAATGATTTAGCTTCAAATACTTGCGATATAAACGATATAGCTTCAAATGCATGCGATACAAACGAGTTAGCTTCACATTCATTCGAAACACATGACTTAGGTTCAAAGCAATGCGAAGTAGAAGGTTTAGCTTCAAATCCATGCGAACCGAATGATTTAGCTTCAAATACTTGCGATATAAATGATTTTCGCATTAACTGGAAGCGAAACAAGCGAGTTAGCTTCAAATCCATGCGAAACACATGATTTGTCTTCAAAGGAATACGAAGTAGAGGGTTTAGCTTCAAATCCATGTAAAACAAATGATTTAACTTCAAATACTAGCGATATAAATGATTTAACTTCAACTGGAAGCGAAACAAGCGAGTTTGCTTCTAATCCATGTGAAACGAATGATTTAGCTTCAAATACTTGCGATATAAACGGTATAGCTTCAAATGCATGCGAAACAAACGAGTTAGCTTGACATTCATTCCAAACACGTGATTTAGCTTCAAATCAATGCGAAGAAGAAGGTTTAGCATTAAATCCAAGCGAAACACATGATTTGTCTTCAAAGGAATACTAAGTAGAAGGTTTAGCTTCAAATCCATGCGAAACAAATGATTTAACTTCAAATACTAGCGATATAAATGATATAGCTTCAACTGGAAGCGAAACAAGCGAGTTAGCTTCTCATCCATGCGAAACGAATGATTTAGCTTCAAATACTTGCGATATAAACGGTATAGCTTCAAATGCATGCGAAACAAACGAGTTAGCTGCACATTCATTCGAAACACATGATTTAGCTTCAAATCAATGCGAAGAAGAATGTTTAGCTTCAAATCCAAGAGAAACAAATGATTTTGCTTCAAATACTTGCGATATAAATGATTTAGATTCAACTGCATGCGAAACAAACAAATTAGATTCAAATACATGCATAACACGAGATTTAGATAGAAATCAATGCCGAGTAGAAGTTTTATCTTCAAATCCATGCGAAACAAATGATTTAGCTTCAAATACTTGCGACATAAACGATATAGCTTCAAATGCATGCGATAAAAACGAGTTAGCTTCACATTCATTCGAAACAAATGACTTAGGTTCAAAGCAATGGGAAGTAGAAGGTTTAGCTTCAAATCCATGCGAACCAAATGATTTAGTTTCAAATACTTGCGATATAAATGATATAGCTTCAACTGGAAGCGAAACAAGCGAGTTAGCTTCTCATCCATGCGAAACAATAGATTTATCTTCAAGTACTTGGGATATAAACGATATAGCTTCAAATGCATGCCAAACAAACGAGTTAGCTGCACATTCATTCGAAACACATGATTTAGCTTCAAATCAATGCGAAGAAGAATGTTTAGCTTCAAATCCAAGAGAAACAAATGATTTTGCTTCAAATACTTGCGATATAAATGATTTAGATTCAACTGCACGCGAAACAAACAAATTAGATTCAAATCCATGCAAAACACGAGATTTAGATTCAAATTACTGCCGAGTAGAAGTTTTAGCTTCAAATCCATGCGAAACAAATGATTTAGCTTAAAATACTTGCGATATAAACGATATTGATTCAAATGCATGCGAAACAAACGAGTAAGCTACACAGTCATTCGAAACACATGATTTAGCTGCAAATCAATGCGACGTAGAAGGTTTAGCTACAAATCCATGCGAAACAAATAATTTACCTTCGAATACTAGCGATATAAATGATTTAGCTTCAACTGGAAGCGAAACAAGCGAGGTAGCTTCTAATCCATGCGAAACAAACGATTTATCTTCAAGTTTTTTCGATATAAACGATATAGCTTCAAATGCATGCGATACAAACGAGTTAGGTTCACAGACATTCGAAACACATGATTTAGTTTCAAATCAATGCGAAGTAGAAGGTTTAGCTTCAAATCCATGCGAAACAAATGATTTAGCTTCAAATACTATCGATATAAATGGTATAGCTTCAAATGGATGCGAAACAAGCGAGTTAGCTTCACATTCATTCGAAACACATGATTTAGCTTCAAATCAATGCAAAGAAGAAGGTTTTGCTTCAAATCCAAGAGTAACAAATGATTTTGCTTCATTACTTGCGATATAAATGATTTAGATTCAACTGCATGCGAAACAAACAAGTGAGATTCAAATCCATGGAAAACACGAGATTTAGATTCAAATCAATGCCGAGTAGAAGTTTCAGCTTCAAATACTTGCGATATAAACGATATATCTCCAAATGCATGCGAAACAAACAAGTTAGCTTCACAGACATTCGAAATACATGATTTATATTCAAATCAATGCGAAGTAGAAGGTCTAGCTTCAAATCCATGCGAAACAAATAATTTAACTTCGAATACTAGCGATATAAATGATTTAGCTTCACCTGGAAGCGAAACAAGCGAGTTAGCTTCACATTCATTCGAAACACATGATTTAGCTTCAAATCAATGCGAAGAAGAAGGTTTAGCTTCAAATCCAAGAGTGACAAATGATTTTACTTCAAATACTTGCGATATAAATGATTTAGATTCATCTGCATGCGAAACAAACAAGTTAGATTCAAATCCATGCAAAACATGAGATTTAGATTCAAATCAATGCCGAGTAGAAGTTTCAGCTTCAAATCCAAGCGAGGGAAAAGCTTTGGCTTCAAATCCATGCGAAACAAATGATTTACCTTCAAATACTTGCGATATAAATGATTTAGCATTAACTGGAAGCGAAACAAGCGAGATAGCTTCAAATCCATGCGAAACACATGATTTGTCTTCAAAGGAATACGAAGTAGAGGGTTTAGCTTCAAATCCATGTAAAACAAATGATTTAACTTCAAATACTAGCGATATAAATGATTTAACTTCAACTGGAAGCGAAACAAGCGAGTTAGCTTCTAATCCATGCGAAACGAATGATTTAGCTTCAAACACTTGCGATATAAACGGTATAGCTTCAAATGCATGCGAAACAAACGAGTTAGCTTCACATTCACTCCAAACACATGATTTAGCTTCAAATCAATGCGAAGAAGAATGTTTAGCATTAAATCCAAGCGAAACACATGATTTGTCTTCAAAGGAATACTAAGTAGAAGGTTTAGCTTCAAATCCATGCGAAACAAAGGATTTAACTTCAAATACTAGCGATATAAATGATATAGCTTCAACTGGAAGCGAAACAAGCGAGGTAGCTTCTAATCCATGCGAAACAATAGATTTATCTTCAAGTACTTGGAATATAAACGATATAGCTTCAAATGCATGCGAAACAAACAAATTAGATTCAAATCCATGCAAAACACGAGATTTAGATTCAAATTACTGCCGAGTAGAAGTTTTAGCTTCAAATCCATGCGAAACAAATGATTTAGCTTAAAATACTTGCGATATAAACGATATTGATTCAAATGCATGCGAAACAAACGAGTAAGCTACACAGTCATTCGAAACACATGATTTAGCTTCAAATCATTGCGACGTAGAAGGTTTAGCTTCAAATCCATGCGAAACAAATAATTTACTTTCGAATACTAGCGATATAAATGATTTAGCTTCAACTGGAAGCGAAACAAGCGAGTTAGCTTCTAATCCATGCGAAACAAACGATTTATCTTCAAGTTTTTTCGATATAAACGATATAGCTTCAAATGCATGCGATACAAACGAGTTAGGTTCACAGACATTCGAAACACATGATTTAGCTTCAAATCAATGCGATGTAGGAGGTTTAGCTTCAAATCCAAGCGAAACAAATGATTTTGCTTCAAATACTTGGGATATAAATGATTTAGATTCAACTGCATGCGAAACAAACAACTTAGATTCACATTCATTCGGAACACATGATTTAGCTTCAAATCAATGCGAAGTACAAGGTATAGCTTCAAATCCATGTAAAACAAATGATTTAACTTCAAATTCTAGTGATATAAATGATTTAGATTCAACTGCATGCGAAACAAACAACTTAGATTCACATTCAATCGAAACACTTGATTTAGCTTCAAATCAATGCGAAGTAGAAGGTATAGCTTCAAATCCATGTAAAACAAATGATTTAACTTCAAATTCTAGCGGTATAAATGATTTGGCTTCAACTGGAAGCGAGACAAACGAGTTAGCTTCACATTCATGCGAAACACATGTTTTAGTTTCAAATCAGTGCGAAGTAGAAGGTTTAGCTTCAAGTCCAAGCGAAACAAATGATTTTGCTTCAAATACTTGCGATATAAATGATTTAGATTCAACTGCATGCGAAACAAACAAGTTAGATTCAAATACATGCAAAACACGAGATTTAAATTCAAATCAATGCCGAGTAGAAGTTTCAGCTTCAAATCCATGCGAAACATATGATTTAGCTTCAAATACTTGCGATATAAACGGTATATCTTCAAATGCATGCGAAACAAACGAGTTAGCTTCACAGTCATTCGAAACACATGATTTATCTTCAAAACAATGCGAAGTAGAAGGTTTAGCTTCAAATCCATGCGAAACAAATGATTTACCTTCAAATACTAGCGATATAAATGATTTAGCTTCAACTGGAAGCGAAACAAGCGAGGTAGCTTCTAATCCATGCGAAACAAACGATTTATCTTCAAGTTTTTTCGATATAAACGATATAGCTTCAAATGCATGCGATACAAACGAGTTAGGTTCACAGACATTCGAAACACATGATTTAGTTTCAAATCAATGCGAAGTAGAAGGTTTAGCTTCAAATCCATGCGAAACAAATGATTTAGCTTCAAATACTATCGATATAAATGATATAGCTTCAAATGGATGCGAAACAAGCGAGTTAGCTTCACATTCATTCGAAACACATGATTTAGCTTCAAATCAATGCAAAGAAGAAGGTTTAGCTTCAAATCCAAGAGTAACAAATGATTTTGCTTCATTACGTGCGATATAAATGATTTAGATTCAACTGCATGCGAAACAAACAAGTGAGATTCAAATCCATGGAAAACACGAGATTTAGATTCAAATCAATGCCGAGTAGAAGTTTCAGCTTCAAATACTTGCGATATAAACGATATATCTCCAAATGCATGCGAAACAAACGAGTTAGCTTCACAGACATTCGAAGCACATGATTTATCTTCAAATCAATGCGAAGTAGAAGGTCTAGCTTCAAATCCATGCGAAACAAATAATTTAACTTCGAATACTAGCGATATAAATGATTTAGCTTCACCTGGAAGCGAAACAAGCGAGTTAGCTTCACATTCATTCGAAACACATGATTTAGCTTCAAATCAATGCGAAGAAGAAGGTTTAGCTTCAAATCCAAGAGTAACAAAAGATTTTACTTCAAATACTTGCGATATAAATGATTTAGATTCAACTGCATGCGAAACAAACACGTTAGATTCAAATCCATGCAAAACATGAGATTTAGATTCAAATCAATGCCGGGTAGAAGTTTCAGCTTCAAATCCATGCGAGGGAAAAGCTTTGGCTTCAAATCCATGCGAAACAAATGATTTACCTTCAAATACTTGCGATATAAATGATTTAGCATTAACTGGAAGCGAAACAAGCGAGATAGCTACAAATCCATGCGAAACACATGATTTGTCTTCAAAGGAATACGAAGTAGAGGGTTTAGCTTCAAATCCAAGAGTAACAAATGATTTTGCTTCATTACTTGCGATATAAATGATTTAGATTCAACTGCATGCGAAACAAACAAGTGAGATTCAAATCCATGGAAAACACGAGATTTAGATTCAAATCAATGCCGAGTAGAAGTTTCAGCTTCAAATACTTGCGATATAAACGATATATCTCCAAATGCATGCGAAACAAACGAGTTAGCTTCACAGACATTCGAAGCACATGATTTATCTTCAAATCAATGCGAAGTAGAAGGCCTAGCTTCAAATCCATGCGAAACAAATAATTTAACTTCGAATACTAGCGATATAAATGATTTAGCTTCACCTGGAAGCGAAACAAGCGAGTTAGCCTCTAATCCATGCGAAAAAAAACATTTAGCTTCAAATACTTGCGATATGAACGATATAGATTCAAATGCATGCGAAACAAACGAGTTAGCTTCAAATCCACGCGAAACACATGATTTGTCTTCAAAGGAATACGAAGTAGAATGTTTAGCTTCAAATCCATGCGAAACAAATTATTTAACTATATATAAATGATTTAGATTCAACTGCATGCGAAACAAACAAGTTAGATTCAAATCCATGCAAAACACGAGATTTAGATTTAAATCAATGCGGAAGTAGAAGTTTTAGCTACACATCCATGCGAAACAAATGATTTAGCTTCAAATACATGCGATATAAATGATTTAGCTTCAACTGAAAGTGAAACAAGTGAGTCAGCTTCAAATCCATGCGAAACACATGATTTAACTTCAAATCCACGCGGAGTAGAAGGTTTAACTTCAAATCCATGCGAAACAAATGATATAGCTTCAAATACTTCCGATATAAATGATTTTGCTTCTACTGCATGCGAAACAAACGAGTTAGCTTCAAATCCATGCGAAACACATGATTTGTCTTCAAAGCAAGGCGAAGTAGAAGGTTATGCTTCAAATCCATGCGAAACAAATGATTTAGCTTCAAATACTTGCGATATAAATGATTTACCTTCAACTGGAAGCGAATCAAGCGAGTCAGTTTCTAAACCATGCGAAACACATGATTTAACTTCAAATCCACGCGGAGTAGAAGGTTTAGCTTCAAATCCATGCAAAACAAATGATTTAGCTTCAAATACTTGCGATATAAATGATTTAGCTTCAACTGGAAGCGAAACAAGCGAGTTGGTTTCTAACCCATGCGAAACACATGATATAACTTCGAATCAATGCGGAGTAGAAGGTTTAGCTTCAAATCCATGCGAAACAAATGATTTAGCTTCAAATACTTGCGATATAAATGATTTAGCTTCAACTAGAAGCGAATCCAGCGAGTAAGCTTCTCATCCATGCGAAACAAATGATTTAGCTTCAAATACTTGCGGTATAAACGATATAGCTTCAAATGCATTCGAAACAAACTAGTTAGATTCACATTCATTCGAAACACATGATTTAGCTTCAAATCAAATAGAAGTAGAAGGTTTATCTTCAAATCCAAGCGAAACAAATGACTTAGCTTCAAATACTTGCGATATAAATGATTTAGCTTCAAGTGGAAGTGAAACAAGCGAGTTAGCTTCAAATCCATGCGAAACACATGATTTACCTTTAAATACTTGCGACATAAATTATTTAGCTTCAACTGGAAGCGAAACAAGCGAGTTAGTTTCTAACCCATGCGAAACACATGATATAACTTCTAATCAATGCGGAGTAGAAGGTTTAGCTTCAAATCCATGCGAAACAAATGATTTAACTTCAAATACTTGCGATATAAATGATTTAGCTTCAACAAGAAGCGAATCAAGCGAGTTAGCTTCTCATCCATCCGAAACAAATGATTTAGCTTCAAATACTTGCGGTATAAACGATATAGCTTCAAATGCATTCGAAACAAACTAGTTAGATTCACATTCATTCGAAACACATGATTTAGCTTCAAACCAATGCGATGTAGAAGAGTTACTTCAAATCCATGCGAAACACATGATTTTGCTTCAACTACTAGCGATATAAATGATTTAGATTCAACTGCATGCGAAACAAACGAGTTAGCTTCAAATCCACGCGAAACACATGATTTATCTTCCATGCATTGCGAAGTAGAAGCTACAGCTTCAAATCCATGCGAAACAAATGATTTAGCTTCAAATACTTGCGATATAAATGATTTAGCTTCAACCGGAAGCGAGACAAAAGAGTTAGCTTCCCATTCATGCGAAACACATGATTTGTCTTCAAAGCAATGCGAAGTAGAAGGTTTAGCTTCAAATCCATGCGAAACAAATGATTTAGCTTCCAATACTTATGATATAAATGACATTGCTTAAAATGCATGCGAAACAAACGAGTAAGCTACACATTCATTGGAAAGACATGATTTAACTTCAAATCAATGCGAAGTAGAAGATTTAGCTTCAAATCCAAGCGAAACAACTGATTTTGCTTCAAATACTTGGGATATAAATGATTTAGATTCAACTGCATGCGAAACAAACAAGGGAGATTCAAATCCATGCGAAAGAAGAGATTTAGATTTAAATCAATGCGGAGTAGAAGTTTTAGCTACAAATCCATGCGAAACAAATGATTTATCTTCAAATACTTGCGATATAAACGATATAGTTTGAAATGCATGCGATACAAACGAGTTATCTTCACATTCATTCGAAACACATGACTTAGGTTCAAATCAATGCGAAGTAGAAGGTTTAGCTTCAAATCTATGCGAAACAAATGATTTAGCTTCAAATACATGCGATATAAATGATTTAGCTTCAACTGGAAGTGAAACAAGTGAGTCAGCTTCAAATCCATGCGAAACACATGATTTATCTTCAAGGCAACGCGAAGTAGAAGGTTTAGCTTCAAATCCATGCGAAACAAATGATTTAGCTTCAAATACTTTGCGATATAAATGATTTAGCTTCAACAAGATGCGAATCAAGCGAGTTAGCTTCTCATCCATGCGATACAAATGATTTAGTTTCAAATACTTGCGGTATAAACGATATAGCTTCAAATGAATTCGAAACAAACTAGTTAGATTCACATTAATTCGAAACACATGATTTAGCTTCAAATCAATGCGATGTAGAAGGTTTAGCTTCACATCCATGAGAAACACATGATTTAGCTTCAAATACTAGCGATATAAATGATTTAGATTCAACTGCATGCGAAACAAACGAGTTAGCTTCAAATCCATGCGAAACACATGATTTGTCTTCAAAGCAAGGCGAAGTAGAAGGTTTTGCTTCAAATCCATGCGAAACAAATGATTTAGCTTCAAATACATGCGATATAAATGATTTAGCTTCAACTGAAAGTGAAACAAGTGAGTCAGCTTCAAATCCATGCGAAACACATGATTTAACTTCAAATCCACGCGGAGTAGAAGGTTTAACTTCAAATCCATGCGAAACAAATGATATAGCTTCAAATACTTCCGATATAAATGATTTAGCTTCTACTGCATGCGAAACAAACGAGTTAGCTTCAAATCCATGCGAAACACATGATTTGTCTTCAAAGCAAGGCGAAGTAGAAGGTTATGCTTCAAATCCATGCGAAACAAATGATTTAGCTTCAAATACATGCGATATAAATAATTTAGCTTCAACTGAAAGTGAAACAAGTGAGTCGGCTTCAAATCCATGCGAAACATATGATTAATCTTCAAAGCAACGCGAAGTAGAAGGTTTAGTTTCAAATCCATGAAAAACAAATGATTTAGCTTCAAATACTTGCGATATAAATGATTTAGCTTCAACTGGAAGCGAAACAAGCGAGTTGGTTTCTAACCCATGCGAAACACATGATATAACTTCGAATCAATGCGGAGTAGAAGGTTTAGCTTCAAATCCATGCGAAACAAATGATTTAGCTTCAAATACTTGCGATATAAATGATTTAGCTTCAACTAGAAGCGAATCCATCGAGTAAGCTTCTCATCCATGCGAAACAAATGATTTAGCTTCAAATACTTGCGGTATAAACGATATAGCTTCAAATGCATTCGAAACAAACTAGTTAGATTCACATTCATTCGAAACACATGATTTAGCTTCAAATCAAATAGAAGTAGAAGGTTTATCTTCAAATCCAAGCGAAACAAATGACTTAGCTTCAAATACTTGCGATATAAATGATTTAGCTTCAAGTGGAAGTGAAACAAGCGAGTTAGCTTCAAATCCATGCGAAACACATGATTTACCTTTAAATACTTGCGACATAAATTATTTAGCTCCAACTGGAAGCGAAACAAGCGAGTTAGTTTCTAACCCATGCGAAACACATGATATAACTTCTAATCAATGCGGAGTAGAAGGTTTAGCTTCAAATCCATGCGAAAC
The DNA here is from genome assembly GCF_051020955.1 of Megalopta genalis. Taxonomy (NCBI): domain Eukaryota; kingdom Metazoa; phylum Arthropoda; class Insecta; order Hymenoptera; family Halictidae; genus Megalopta; species Megalopta genalis. The sequence continues at coordinate 138,545 of NW_027476149.1, forward strand.
AAATTATTTAGCTTCAAATACTTGCGATATAAATGATTTAGCTTCAACAAGAAGCGAATCAAGCGAGTTAGCTTCTCATCCATCCGAAACAAATGATTTAGCTTCAAAGACTTGCGGTATAAACGATATAGCTTCAAATGCATTCGAAACAAACTAGTTAGATTCACATTCATTCGAAACACATGATTTAGCTTCAAATCAATGCGAAGTAGAAGATTTAGCTTCAAATCCATGCGAAACAAATGATTTACTTTCAAATACTGCCGATATAAATGATTTAGCATCAACTGAAAGCGATACATGCGAAGTAGCTTCTAATTCATGCGAAAAAAAAGATTTAGCTTCAAATACTTGGGACATAAACGATATAGCTTCAAATGCATGCGAAACAATCGAGTTAGCTTCACATTCATTCGAAACACATGATTTAGCTTCAAATCAATGCGAAGAAGAAGGTTTAGCTTCAAATCCAAGAGAAACAAATGATTTTGCTTCAAATACTGCGATATAAATGATTTAGATTCAACTGCATGCGAAACAAACAAGTTAGATTCAAATCCATGCAAAACACGAGATTTAGATTCAAATCATTGCAGAGTAGAAGATTTAGCTTCAAATCCATGCGACACAAATGATTTAGCTTCAAATACTTGCGATATAAACGATATATCTTCAAATGCATGCGAAACAAACGAGTTAGCTTCACAGTCATTCGAAACACATGATTTAGCTTCAAATCAATGCGAAGTAGAAGGTTTAGCTTCCAATCCATGCGAAACAAATGATTTACCTTCAAATACTTGCGATATAAATGATTTAGCTTTAACTGGAAGCGATACAAGCGAGTTAGCTTCAAATTCATGCGAAACAAACGAGTTAGCTTCACAGTCATTCGAAACACATGATTTAGCTTCAAATCATTGCGAAGTAGAAGGTTTAGCTTCAAATACAAGCGAAACAAATAATTTAGCTTCAAATACTTGTGTTATAAATGATTTAGATTCAACTGCATGCGAAACAAACGAGTTAGCTTCACGTACATTTGAAACACATGATTTAGATTCAAATCAATGCCGAGTAGAAGTTTTAGCTTCAAATCCAAGCGAAAAAATGATTTTGCTTCAAATACTTGCGATATAAACGATATAGCTTCAAATGCATGCGAAACAAACGAGTTAGCTTCACATTCATTCGAAACACATGATTTAGCTTCAAATCAATGCGAAGTAGAAGGTTTAGCTTCATATCCAAGCGAAACAAATAATTTAGCTTCAAATACTTGCGATATAAATGATTTAGATTTAACTGCATGCGAAACAAAGGAGTTAGCTTCAAATCCACGCGAAACACGTGATTTATCTTCCTTGCATTTCGCAGTAGAAGGTTTAGCTTCAAATCCATGCGACACAAATGATTTAGCTTCACAGTCATTCGAAACAAATGATTTAGCTTCAAATCAATGCGAAGTAGAAGGTGTAGCTTCAAATCCATGCAAAACAAATGATTTGCCTTCAAATACTGGCGATATAAATGATTTAGCACCAACTGAAAGCGATACAAGCGAATTAGCTTCTAATTCATGCGAAAAGAAAGATTTAGCTTCAAATACTTGCGATATAAACGATATAGATTCAAATGCATGCGAAACAAACGAGTTAGCTTCACAGTCATTCGAAACACATGATTTATCTTCAAATCAATGCGAAGTAGAAGGTTTAGCTTCAAATCCATGCGAACCAAATGATTTAGATTCAAATACTTGCGATATAAATGATTTAGCATTAACTGGAAGCGAAACAAGCGAGTTAGCTTCAAATACATGCGAAACACATGATTTGTCTTCAAAGGAATACGAAGTAGAAGGTTTAGCTACAAATACATGTAAAACAAATGATTTAACTTCAAATACTAGCGATATAAATGATTTAGATTCAACTGCATGCGAAACAAACAAGTTAGATTAAAATCCATGCGAAAAACGAGATTTTGATTTAAATCAATGCGGAGTAGTATTTTTAGCTACAAATCCATGCGAAACAAATGATTTAGCTTCAAATACTTGCGATATAAACGATATAGCTTCAAATGCATGCGATACAAACGAGTTAGCTTCACATTCATTCGAAACACATGATTTAGCTTCAAATCAATGCGAAACAAATGATTTAACTTCAAATCAATGCGAAGAAGAAGGTTTAGCTTCAAATCCAAGAGAAACAAATGATTTTGCTTCAAATACTGCGATATAAATGATTTAGATTCAACTGCATGCGAAACAAACAAGTTAGATTTAAATCCATGCAAAACACGAGATTTAGATTCAAATCAATGCCGAGTACAAGTTTTAGCTTCAAATCGATGCGAAACAAATGATTTAGCTTCAAATACTTGCGATATAAACGATATAGCTTCAAATGCATGCGAAACAAACGAGTTAGCTTCACGTTCATTCGAAACACGTGATTTAGCTTCACATCAATGCGACCTAGAAGGTTTAGCTTCAAATCCATGCGAACCAAATGATTTAGATTCAAATACTTGCGATATAAATGATTTAGCATTAACTGGAAGCGAAACAAGGGGGGTTAGCTTCAAATACATGCGAAACACATGATTTGTCTTCAAAGGAATACGAAGTAGAAGGTTTAGCTACAAATACATGTAAAACAAATGATTTCACTTCAAATACTAGCGATATAAATGATTTAGCTTCAACTGGAAGCGAAACAAGCGAGGTAGCTTCTAATCCATGCGAAACGAATGATTTAGCTTCAATTACTTGCGATATAAACGATATAGCCTCAAATGCATGCGAAACAAACGAGTTAGCTTCACATTCATTCGAAACACATGATTTAGCTTCAAATCAATGCGAAGAAGAAGGTTTAGCATCAAATCCAAGCGAAACACATGATTTGTCTTCAAAGGAGTACCAAGTAGAATGTTTAGCTTCAAATCCATGCGAAACAAATGATTCAACTTCAAATACTAGCGATATAAATGATATAGCTTCAACTGGAAGCGAAACAAGCGAGTTAGCTTCTAATCCATGCGAAACAATAGATTTATCTTCAAGTACTTGGGATATAAACGATATAGCTTCAAATGCATGCGAAACAAACGAGTTAGCTTCACATTCATTCGAAACACATGATTTAGCTTCAAATCAATGCGAAGAAGAAGGTTTATCTTCAAGTCCAAGAGAAACCAATGATTTTGCTTCAAATACTTGCGATATAAATGATTTAGATTCAACTGCATGCGAAACAAACAAGTTAGATTCAAATCCATGCAAAACGCGAGATTTAGATTCAAATCACTGCCGAGTAGAACTTTTAGCTTCAAATCCATGCGAAACAAATGATTTAGCTTCAAATACTTGCGATATAAACGATATTGATTCAAATGCATGCGAAACAAACGAGTTAGCTTCACAGTCATTCGAAACACATGATTTAGCTTCAAATCAATGCGACGTAGAAGGTTTAGCTTCAAATCCATGCGAAACAAATAATTTACCTTCGAACACTAGCGATATAATTGATTTAGCTTCAACTGGAAGCGAAACAAGCGAGTTAGCTTCTAATCCATGCGAAACAAATGATTTAGCTTCAAATACTTCCGATATAAATGATTTAGATTTAACTGCATGCGAAACAAACAAGTCAGATTCAAATCCATGCAAAACACGAGACTTAGATTCAAATCACTGCCGAGTAGAAGTTTTAGCATCAAATCCATGCGAAACAAATGATTTAGCTTCAAATACTTGCGATATAAACGATATTGAATCAAATGCATGCGAAACAAACGAGTTAGCTTCACAGTCATTCGAAACACATGATTTAGCTTAAAATCAATGCGAAGAAGAAGGTTTAGCTTCAAATCCATGCGAAACAAATAATTTAACTTCGAATACTAGCGATATAAATGATTTAGCTTCACCTGGAAGCGAAACAAGCGAGTTAGCCTCTAATCCATGCGAAAAAAAACATTTAGCTTCAAATACTTGCGATATGAACGATATAGATTCAAATGCATGCGAAACAAACGAGTTAGCTTCAAATCCACGCGAAACACATGATTTGTCTTCAAAGGAATACGAAGTAGAATGTTTAGCTTCAAATCCATGCGAAACAAATTATTTAACTATATATAAATGATTTAGATTCAACTGCATGCGAAACAAACAAGTTAGATTCAAATCCATGCAAAACACGAGATTTAGATTTAAATCAATGCGGAAGTAGAAGTTTTAGCTACACATCCATGCGAAACAAATGATTTAGCTTCAAATACATGCGATATAAATGATTTAGCTTCAACTGAAAGTGAAACAAGTGAGTCAGCTTCAAATCCATGCGAAACACATGATTTAACTTCAAATCCACGCGGAGTAGAAGGTTTAACTTCAAATCCATGCGAAACAAATGATATAGCTTCAAATACTTCCGATATAAATGATTTTGCTTCTACTGCATGCGAAACAAACGAGTTAGCTTCAAATCCATGCGAAACACATGATTTGTCTTCAAAGCAAGGCGAAGTAGAAGGTTATGCTTCAAATCCATGCGAAACAAATGATTTAGCTTCAAATACTTGCGATATAAATGATTTACCTTCAACTGGAAGCGAATCAAGCGAGTCAGTTTCTAAACCATGCGAAACACATGATTTAACTTCAAATCCACGCGGAGTAGAAGGTTTAGCTTCAAATCCATGCAAAACAAATGATTTAGCTTCAAATACTTGCGATATAAATGATTTAGCTTCAACTGGAAGCGAAACAAGCGAGTTGGTTTCTAACCCATGCGAAACACATGATATAACTTCGAATCAATGCGGAGTAGAAGGTTTAGCTTCAAATCCATGCGAAACAAATGATTTAGCTTCAAATACTTGCGATATAAATGATTTAGCTTCAACTAGAAGCGAATCCAGCGAGTAAGCTTCTCATCCATGCGAAACAAATGATTTAGCTTCAAATACTTGCGGTATAAACGATATAGCTTCAAATGCATTCGAAACAAACTAGTTAGATTCACATTCATTCGAAACACATGATTTAGCTTCAAATCAAATAGAAGTAGAAGGTTTATCTTCAAATCCAAGCGAAACAAATGACTTAGCTTCAAATACTTGCGATATAAATGATTTAGCTTCAAGTGGAAGTGAAACAAGCGAGTTAGCTTCAAATCCATGCGAAACACATGATTTACCTTTAAATACTTGCGACATAAATTATTTAGCTTCAACTGGAAGCGAAACAAGCGAGTTAGTTTCTAACCCATGCGAAACACATGATATAACTTCTAATCAATGCGGAGTAGAAGGTTTAGCTTCAAATCCATGCGAAACAAATGATTTAACTTCAAATACTTGCGATATAAATGATTTAGCTTCAACAAGAAGCGAATCAAGCGAGTTAGCTTCTCATCCATCCGAAACAAATGATTTAGCTTCAAATACTTGCGGTATAAACGATATAGCTTCAAATGCATTCGAAACAAACTAGTTAGATTCACATTCATTCGAAACACATGATTTAGCTTCAAACCAATGCGATGTAGAAGAGTTACTTCAAATCCATGCGAAACACATGATTTTGCTTCAACTACTAGCGATATAAATGATTTAGATTCAACTGCATGCGAAACAAACGAGTTAGCTTCAAATCCACGCGAAACACATGATTTATCTTCCATGCATTGCGAAGTAGAAGCTACAGCTTCAAATCCATGCGAAACAAATGATTTAGCTTCAAATACTTGCGATATAAATGATTTAGCTTCAACCGGAAGCGAGACAAAAGAGTTAGCTTCCCATTCATGCGAAACACATGATTTGTCTTCAAAGCAATGCGAAGTAGAAGGTTTAGCTTCAAATCCATGCGAAACAAATGATTTAGCTTCCAATACTTATGATATAAATGACATTGCTTAAAATGCATGCGAAACAAACGAGTAAGCTACACATTCATTGGAAAGACATGATTTAACTTCAAATCAATGCGAAGTAGAAGATTTAGCTTCAAATCCAAGCGAAACAACTGATTTTGCTTCAAATACTTGGGATATAAATGATTTAGATTCAACTGCATGCGAAACAAACAAGGGAGATTCAAATCCATGCGAAAGAAGAGATTTAGATTTAAATCAATGCGGAGTAGAAGTTTTAGCTACAAATCCATGCGAAACAAATGATTTATCTTCAAATACTTGCGATATAAACGATATAGTTTGAAATGCATGCGATACAAACGAGTTATCTTCACATTCATTCGAAACACATGACTTAGGTTCAAATCAATGCGAAGTAGAAGGTTTAGCTTCAAATCTATGCGAAACAAATGATTTAGCTTCAAATACATGCGATATAAATGATTTAGCTTCAACTGGAAGTGAAACAAGTGAGTCAGCTTCAAATCCATGCGAAACACATGATTTATCTTCAAGGCAACGCGAAGTAGAAGGTTTAGCTTCAAATCCATGCGAAACAAATGATTTAGCTTCAAATACTTTGCGATATAAATGATTTAGCTTCAACAAGATGCGAATCAAGCGAGTTAGCTTCTCATCCATGCGATACAAATGATTTAGTTTCAAATACTTGCGGTATAAACGATATAGCTTCAAATGAATTCGAAACAAACTAGTTAGATTCACATTAATTCGAAACACATGATTTAGCTTCAAATCAATGCGATGTAGAAGGTTTAGCTTCACATCCATGAGAAACACATGATTTAGCTTCAAATACTAGCGATATAAATGATTTAGATTCAACTGCATGCGAAACAAACGAGTTAGCTTCAAATCCATGCGAAACACATGATTTGTCTTCAAAGCAAGGCGAAGTAGAAGGTTTTGCTTCAAATCCATGCGAAACAAATGATTTAGCTTCAAATACATGCGATATAAATGATTTAGCTTCAACTGAAAGTGAAACAAGTGAGTCAGCTTCAAATCCATGCGAAACACATGATTTAACTTCAAATCCACGCGGAGTAGAAGGTTTAACTTCAAATCCATGCGAAACAAATGATATAGCTTCAAATACTTCCGATATAAATGATTTAGCTTCTACTGCATGCGAAACAAACGAGTTAGCTTCAAATCCATGCGAAACACATGATTTGTCTTCAAAGCAAGGCGAAGTAGAAGGTTATGCTTCAAATCCATGCGAAACAAATGATTTAGCTTCAAATACATGCGATATAAATAATTTAGCTTCAACTGAAAGTGAAACAAGTGAGTCGGCTTCAAATCCATGCGAAACATATGATTAATCTTCAAAGCAACGCGAAGTAGAAGGTTTAGTTTCAAATCCATGAAAAACAAATGATTTAGCTTCAAATACTTGCGATATAAATGATTTAGCTTCAACTGGAAGCGAAACAAGCGAGTTGGTTTCTAACCCATGCGAAACACATGATATAACTTCGAATCAATGCGGAGTAGAAGGTTTAGCTTCAAATCCATGCGAAACAAATGATTTAGCTTCAAATACTTGCGATATAAATGATTTAGCTTCAACTAGAAGCGAATCCATCGAGTAAGCTTCTCATCCATGCGAAACAAATGATTTAGCTTCAAATACTTGCGGTATAAACGATATAGCTTCAAATGCATTCGAAACAAACTAGTTAGATTCACATTCATTCGAAACACATGATTTAGCTTCAAATCAAATAGAAGTAGAAGGTTTATCTTCAAATCCAAGCGAAACAAATGACTTAGCTTCAAATACTTGCGATATAAATGATTTAGCTTCAAGTGGAAGTGAAACAAGCGAGTTAGCTTCAAATCCATGCGAAACACATGATTTACCTTTAAATACTTGCGACATAAATTATTTAGCTCCAACTGGAAGCGAAACAAGCGAGTTAGTTTCTAACCCATGCGAAACACATGATATAACTTCTAATCAATGCGGAGTAGAAGGTTTAGCTTCAAATCCATGCGAAACAAATTATTTAGCTTCAAATACTTGCGATATAAATGATTTAGCTTCAACAAGAAGCGAATCAAGCGAGTTAGCTTCTCATCCATCCGAAACAAATGATTTAGCTTCAAAGACTTGCGGTATAAACGATATAGCTTCAAATGCATTCGAAACAAACTAGTTAGATTCACATTCATTCGAAACACATGATTTAGCTTCAAATCAATGCGAAGTAGAAGATTTAGCTTCAAATCCATGCGAAACAAATGATTTACTTTCAAATACTGCCGATATAAATGATTTAGCATCAACTGAAAGCGATACATGCGAAGTAGCTTCTAATTCATGCGAAAAAAAAGATTTAGCTTCAAATACTTGGGACATAAACGATATAGCTTCAAATGCATGCGAAACAATCGAGTTAGCTTCACATTCATTCGAAACACATGATTTAGCTTCAAATCAATGCGAAGAAGAAGGTTTAGCTTCAAATCCAAGAGAAACAAATGATTTTGCTTCAAATACTGCGATATAAATGATTTAGATTCAACTGCATGCGAAACAAACAAGTTAGATTCAAATCCATGCAAAACACGAGATTTAGATTCAAATCATTGCAGAGTAGAAGATTTAGCTTCAAATCCATGCGACACAAATGATTTAGCTTCAAATACTTGCGATATAAACGATATATCTTCAAATGCATGCGAAACAAACGAGTTAGCTTCACAGTCATTCGAAACACATGATTTAGCTTCAAATCAATGCGAAGTAGAAGGTTTAGCTTCCAATCCATGCGAAACAAATGATTTACCTTCAAATACTTGCGATATAAATGATTTAGCTTTAACTGGAAGCGATACAAGCGAGTTAGCTTCAAATTCATGCGAAACAAACGAGTTAGCTTCACAGTCATTCGAAACACATGATTTAGCTTCAAATCATTGCGAAGTAGAAGGTTTAGCTTCAAATACAAGCGAAACAAATAATTTAGCTTCAAATACTTGTGTTATAAATGATTTAGATTCAACTGCATGCGAAACAAACGAGTTAGCTTCACGTACATTTGAAACACATGATTTAGATTCAAATCAATGCCGAGTAGAAGTTTTAGCTTCAAATCCAAGCGAAAAAATGATTTTGCTTCAAATACTTGCGATATAAACGATATAGCTTCAAATGCATGCGAAACAAACGAGTTAGCTTCACATTCATTCGAAACACATGATTTAGCTTCAAATCAATGCGAAGTAGAAGGTTTAGCTTCATATCCAAGCGAAACAAATAATTTAGCTTCAAATACTTGCGATATAAATGATTTAGATTTAACTGCATGCGAAACAAAGGAGTTAGCTTCAAATCCACGCGAAACACGTGATTTATCTTCCTTGCATTTCGCAGTAGAAGGTTTAGCTTCAAATCCATGCGACACAAATGATTTAGCTTCACAGTCATTCGAAACAAATGATTTAGCTTCAAATCAATGCGAAGTAGAAGGTGTAGCTTCAAATCCATGCAAAACAAATGATTTGCCTTCAAATACTGGCGATATAAATGATTTAGCACCAACTGAAAGCGATACAAGCGAATTAGCTTCTAATTCATGCGAAAAGAAAGATTTAGCTTCAAATACTTGCGATATAAACGATATAGATTCAAATGCATGCGAAACAAACGAGTTAGCTTCACAGTCATTCGAAACACATGATTTATCTTCAAATCAATGCGAAGTAGAAGGTTTAGCTTCAAATCCATGCGAACCAAATGATTTAGATTCAAATACTTGCGATATAAATGATTTAGCATTAACTGGAAGCGAAACAAGCGAGTTAGCTTCAAATACATGCGAAACACATGATTTGTCTTCAAAGGAATACGAAGTAGAAGGTTTAGCTACAAATACATGTAAAACAAATGATTTAACTTCAAATACTAGCGATATAAATGATTTAGATTCAACTGCATGCGAAACAAACAAGTTAGATTAAAATCCATGCGAAAAACGAGATTTTGATTTAAATCAATGCGGAGTAGTATTTTTAGCTACAAATCCATGCGAAACAAATGATTTAGCTTCAAATACTTGCGATATAAACGATATAGCTTCAAATGCATGCGATACAAACGAGTTAGCTTCACATTCATTCGAAACACATGATTTAGCTTCAAATCAATGCGAAACAAATGATTTAACTTCAAATCAATGCGAAGAAGAAGGTTTAGCTTCAAATCCAAGAGAAACAAATGATTTTGCTTCAAATACTGCGATATAAATGATTTAGATTCAACTGCATGCGAAACAAACAAGTTAGATTTAAATCCATGCAAAACACGAGATTTAGATTCAAATCAATGCCGAGTACAAGTTTTAGCTTCAAATCGATGCGAAACAAATGATTTAGCTTCAAATACTTGCGATATAAACGATATAGCTTCAAATGCATGCGAAACAAACGAGTTAGCTTCACGTTCATTCGAAACACGTGATTTAGCTTCACATCAATGCGACCTAGAAGGTTTAGCTTCAAATCCATGCGAACCAAATGATTTAGATTCAAATACTTGCGATATAAATGATTTAGCATTAACTGGAAGCGAAACAAGGGGGGTTAGCTTCAAATACATGCGAAACACATGATTTGTCTTCAAAGGAATACGAAGTAGAAGGTTTAGCTACAAATACATGTAAAACAAATGATTTCACTTCAAATACTAGCGATATAAATGATTTAGCTTCAACTGGAAGCGAAACAAGCGAGGTAGCTTCTAATCCATGCGAAACGAATGATTTAGCTTCAATTACTTGCGATATAAACGATATAGCCTCAAATGCATGCGAAACAAACGAGTTAGCTTCACATTCATTCGAAACACATGATTTAGCTTCAAATCAATGCGAAGAAGAAGGTTTAGCATCAAATCCAAGCGAAACACATGATTTGTCTTCAAAGGAGTACCAAGTAGAATGTTTAGCTTCAAATCCATGCGAAACAAATGATTCAACTTCAAATACTAGCGATATAAATGATATAGCTTCAACTGGAAGCGAAACAAGCGAGTTAGCTTCTAATCCATGCGAAACAATAGATTTATCTTCAAGTACTTGGGATATAAACGATATAGCTTCAAATGCATGCGAAACAAACGAGTTAGCTTCACATTCATTCGAAACACATGATTTAGCTTCAAATCAATGCGAAGAAGAAGGTTTATCTTCAAGTCCAAGAGAAACCAATGATTTTGCTTCAAATACTTGCGATATAAATGATTTAGATTCAACTGCATGCGAAACAAACAAGTTAGATTCAAATCCATGCAAAACGCGAGATTTAGATTCAAATCACTGCCGAGTAGAACTTTTAGCTTCAAATCCATGCGAAACAAATGATTTAGCTTCAAATACTTGCGATATAAACGATATTGATTCAAATGCATGCGAAACAAACGAGTTAGCTTCACAGTCATTCGAAACACATGATTTAGCTTCAAATCAATGCGACGTAGAAGGTTTAGCTTCAAATCCATGCGAAACAAATAATTTACCTTCGAACACTAGCGATATAATTGATTTAGCTTCAACTGGAAGCGAAACAAGCGAGTTAGCTTCTAATCCATGCGAAACAAATGATTTAGCTTCAAATACTTCCGATATAAATGATTTAGATTTAACTGCATGCGAAACAAACAAGTCAGATTCAAATCCATGCAAAACACGAGACTTAGATTCAAATCACTGCCGAGTAGAAGTTTTAGCATCAAATCCATGCGAAACAAATGATTTAGCTTCAAATACTTGCGATATAAACGATATTGAATCAAATGCATGCGAAACAAACGAGTTAGCTTCACAGTCATTCGAAACACATGATTTAGCTTAAAATCAATGCGAAGAAGAAGGTTTAGCTTCAAATCCAAGAGAAACAAATGACTCTGCTTCAAATACTTGCGATATAAATGATTTAGATTCAACTGCATGCGAAACAAACAAGCTAGATTCAAATCCATGCGAGAAACGAAATTTAGATTTAAATCAATGCGGAGTAGAAGTTTTAGCTACAAATCCATGCGAAACAAATGATTTAGCTTCAAATACTTGCGATATAAACGATATAGTTGAAATGCATGCGATACAAACGAGTTAGCTTCACATTCATTCGAAACACATGACTTAGGTTCAAATCAATGCGAAGTAGAAGGTTTAGCTTCAAATCCATGCGAAACAAATGATTTAGCTTCAAATACTTGCGATATAAATGATTTATTTTTAACTGGAAGCGAAACAAGCGAGTTAGCTTCAAATCCATCCGAAACACATGATTTGTCTTCAAAGGAATACGAAGTAGAAGGTTTAGCTTCAAATCCATGCGAAACAAATGATTTAACTTCAAATACTAGCGATATAAATGATATAGCTTCAACTGGAAGCGAAACAAACGAGTTAGCTTCAAATCCACGCGAAACACGTGATTTATCTTCCTTGCATTGCGCAGTAGAAGGTTTAGCTTCAAATCCATGCGACACAAATGATTTAGCTTCACAGTCATTCGAAACACATGATTTAGCTTCAAATCAATGCGAAGTAGAATGTGTAGCTTCAAATCCATGCGAAACAAATGATTTACCTTCAAATACTAGCGATATAAATGATTTAGCTTCAAGTGGAAGCGAAACAAGCGAGTTAGCTTCTAATCCATGCGAAAAAAAGATTTAGCTTCATGTACTTGCGATATAAACGATATAGCTTCAAATGCATGCGAAACAAACGAGTTAGCTTCACGTTCATTCGAAACGCATGATTTAGCTTCAAATAAAATGCGAAGTAGAAGGTTTAGCTTCAAATCCATGCGAAATAAATGATTTAGCTACAAATACTTGCGATATAAACGATATAGCTTCAAATGCATGCCAAACAAACGAGTTAGCTTCACAGTCATTCGAAACACATGATTTAGCTTCAAATCAATGCGAAGTAGAAGATTTAGCTTCAAATCCATGCGAAACAACTGATTTACTTTCAAATAATGGCGATATAAATGATTTAGCATCACCTGAAAGCGATACATGCGAAGTAGCTTCTAATTCATGCGAAAAAAAAGATTTAGCTTCAAATACTTGGGACATAAACGATATAGCTTCAAATGCATGCGAAACAATCGAGTTAGCTTCACGGTCATACGAAACACATGATTTAGCTTCAAATCAATGGGAAGTAGAAGGTTTAGCTTCAAATCCATGCGAAATAATTGATTTAGCTACAAATACTTGCGATATAAACGATATAGCTTCAAATGCGTGCGAAACAAACGAGTTAGCTTCACATTCATTCGAAACACATGATTTAGCTTCAAATCAAAGCGAAGAAGAAGGTTTAGCATCAAATCCAAGCGAAACACATGATTTGTCTTCAAAGGAGTACCAAGTAGAATGTTTAGCTTCAAATCCAAGCGAAACAAATGATTCAACTTCAAATACTAGCGATATAAATGATATAGCTTCAACTGGAAGCGAAACAAGCGAGTTAGCTTCTAATCCATGCGAAACAATAGATTTATCTTCAAGTACTTGGGATATAAACGATATAGCTTCAAATGCATGCGAAACAAACGAGTTAGCTTCACATTCATTCGAAACACATGATTTAGCTTCAAATCAATGCGAAGAAGAAGGTTTATCTTCAAGTCCAAGAGAAACCAATGATTTTGCTTCAAATACTTGCGATATAAATGATTTAGATTCAACTGCATGCGAAACAAACAAGTTAGATTCAAATCCATGCAAAACGCGAGATTTAGATTCAAATCACTGCCGAGTAGAAGTTTTAGCTTCAAATCCATGCGAAACAAATGATTTAGCTTCAAATACTTGCGATATAAACGATATTGATTCAAATGCATGCGAAACAAACGAGTTAGCTTCACATCCATGCGAAACACATTATTTAGATTCAAATCCATGCGGATTAGAAGGTTTAGCTTAAAATCCGTGCGAAACAAAAGATTTAGCTTCAAATACTTGCGATAGAAATGATTTAGTTACAACTGCATGCGAAACAAACGAGCAAGCTTGAAATACATGCGAAAAACGTTACTTATCTTCAAATCAAAGCGAAGTAGAAAGTTTACCTTCAAATCGACGCGAAACAAATGATTTAGGTCCAAATAATTGCGACATAAATGATTTAGCTTCAACTGGATTGGAAACGAGGGAGTTAGATTCAAATCCACGCGAAAAACATGATTAAGCTTCAAATGCATACGAAACACATGATTTGGCTTCGAGTCAATGCGAAGTGGAAGGTTTAGCTTCAACTCCACGCGAAACAAATGATTTAGCTTCACATACTTGCGATATAAATGATTTAGCTTCAACTGAATACGAAACAAACGAGTTAGCTTCAAATCCATGCCAAACACATGATTTATCTTCAAAGCAATGCGAAGTAGAAGGTTTAGCTTCAACTCCATGCGAAACAAATGATTTAGCTTCAAATACTTGCGATATAAATGAATTAGCCTCAACTGGAAGCGAGACAAACGAGTTAGCTTCACCTTCACGCGAAACAAATGATTTAGTTTCAAATCAATGCGAAGTAAAAGGTTTAGCTTCAAATCCAAGCGAAACAAATGATTTCGCTTCTAATACTTGCGATATAAACGATATAGCTTCAACTGCATGCGAAACAAACGAGTTAGCTTCACATTCATTCGAAACACATGATTTAGCTTCAAATCAGTGCGAAGAAGAAGGTTTAGCTTCAAATCCAAGACAAACAAATGATTTAGCTTCAAATACTTACGATGTAAATGATATAGCTTCAAATGCATGCGAAACAAACGAGTTAGATTTACATTCATTCGAAACAAATGATTTATCTTCAAATCAATGTGCAGTAGAAGGTTTAGCTTCAAATCCATGCGAAACAAATGATTTATCTACAAATACTAGCGATATAAATGATTTAGCTTCAACTGGAAGCGAAACAAGCGAGTTAGCTTCTAATCCATGCGAAAAAAAAGATTTAGATCACATACTTGCGATATAAATGATTTAGCTTCAACTGGAAGCGAAACAAGCGAGTTAGCTTCAAATCCATGCGAAACACATGATTTGTCTTCAAAGGAATACGAAGTAGAGGGTTTAGCTTCAAATCCATGTAAAACAAATGATTTAATTTCAAATACTAGCGATATAAATGATTTAACTTCAACTGGAAGCGAAACAAGCGAGTTAGCTTCTAATCCATGCGAAACGAATGATTTAGCTTCAAATACTTGCGATATAAATGATATAGCTTCAAATGCATGCGAAACAAACGAGTTAGCTTCACATTCATTCGAAACACATGATTTAGCTTCAAATCAATGCGAAGAAGAAGGTTTAGCTTCACATCCAAGAGAAATAAATGATTTTGCTTCAAATACTTGCGATATAAATGATTTAGATTCAACTGCATGCGAAACAAACAAATTAGATTCACATTCATTCGAAACACATGATTTAGCTTCAAATCAATGCGAAGTGGAAGGTTTAGCTTCAAATCCATGCGAGGGAAAAGCTTTGGCTTAAAATCCATGCGAAACAAATGATTTACCTTCAAATACTTGCGATATAAATGATTTAGATTCAACTGCATGCGAAACAAACAACTAATATTCACATTCATTCGAAACACATGATTTAGCTTCAAATCAATGCGAAGTAGAAGGTATAGCTTCAAATCCATGTCAAACAAATGATTTAACTACAAATTCTAGCGATATAAATGATTTGGTTTCAATTGGAAGCGAGACAAAAGAGTTAGCTTCACATTCATGCGAAACACATGATTTAGCTTCAAATACTAGCGATATAAATGATTTAGCTTCATCTGGAGGCGAGACAAACGAGTTAGCTTCACATTCATGCGAAACACATGATTTAGCTTCAAATCAATGCGAAGTAGAAGGTTTAGCTCCAAATCCGTAAGAAACAAATGATTTAGCATCAAATACTTGCGACATAAATGATTTAGCTTCAACTGGATTCGAAACAAGGGAGTTAGATTCAAATCCATGCGAAAAACATGATTAAGCTTCAAATGCATACGAAACACATGATTTGGCTTCGAGTCAATGCGAAGTGGAAGGTTTAGCTTCAACTCCACGCGAAACAAATGATTTAGCTTCACATACTTGCGATATAAATGATTTAGCTTCAACTGAATGCGAAACAAACGAGTTAGCTTCAAATCCATGCAAAACACATGATTTATCGTCAAAGCAATGCGAAGTAGAAGGTTTAGCTTCAACTCCATGCGAAACAAATGATTTAGATTCAAATAGTTCCGATATAAATGATTTAGCTTCAACTGGAAACGAGACAATCGAGTTAGCTTCACATTCTTGCGAAACACATGATTTAGCTCCAAATCAATGCGAGGTAGAAGCTTTGGCTTCAAATCCATGCGAAACAACTGATTTTGCTTCAAATACTTGCGATATAAATGATTTAGATTCAACTGCAAGCGAAACAAACAAGTTAGGTTCAAATCCACTCGAAACGCATGATTTAACTTCAAATCAATGCGAAGTAGAAGGTTTAGCTTCAAATCCATGCGAAACTATTGATTTAGCTTCAAATCAAAGCGAAGTAGACAGTTTACCTTCAAATCCACGCGAAACAAATGATTTAGCTTCAAATACTTGCGATATAATTGATTTAGCTTCAACTGGATTCGAAACAAGGGAGTTAGATTCAAATCCACGCAAAGAACATGATTAAGCTTCAAATGCATACGAAACACATGATTTGGCTTCGAGTCAATGCGAAGTGGAAGGTCTAGCTTCAAATCCACGCGAAACAAATGAGTTAGCTTCGCATACTTGCGATATAAATGATTTAGCTTCAACTGAATGCGAAACAAACGAGTTAGCTTCAAGTTCATGCGAAACAAATGATTTATCTTCAAAGCAATGCGAAGTAGAAGGTTTAGCTTCAACTCCATGCGAAGTAGAAGGTTTAGCTTCAACTCCATGCGAAACAAATGATTTAGTTTGAAATACTTCCGATATAAATGATCTAGCTTCAACTGGAAACGAGACGATCGTGTTAGATTCACATTCATGCGAAACACATGACTTATCTTCAAATCAAAGCGAAGTAGAAGCTTTGGCTTCAAATCCATGCAAAACAAATGATTTAGCTTCAAATACTTGAGATATAAATGAGTTAGATTGAACTGCATGCAAAACAAACAAGTTAGCTTCAAATCCACTCGAAACACATGATTTAGCTTCAAATCAATGCGAAGAAGAAGGTTTAGCTTCAAATCCATGCCAAACAGACGATTTAGCCTCAAATCCAAGCGAAATACATGAGTTAGATTCAAATTAATGCGGAGTAGAAGCTTTAGCTTCAAATGCATGCGGAGTAGGAGTATTAGCTTCAAATGCATGCGACAAACATGATTTCGCTTCAAATCAATGCGGAATAGAAGGTTTAGCTTCAAATGCATGCGAAACATATGATTTAACTTCAAATCAATGCAAAGTAGAAGGTTTAGCTTCAAATCCATGCGAAACAAATGATTTTGCATCGAATACTTGCGGTATAGATGAGTTAGTATCAACTGCATGCGAAACAAAAGATTTTGCTTCAAGTCCATCCGAAACACATGATTTATCTTCAAATCAATGCGAAGTAGAAGGTTTAGCTTCAAATCCATTCGAAAGAAATGATTTTGCTTCAAATACTTCCGATATATTTGATTTAGATTCAACTGCATGCGAAACAAACGAGTTAGCTTCAAATCCATGTGAAATACATGGATTAGCTTCAAATACTTGCGATATAAATGATTTAGCTTCGACTGGAAGCGAAACAAGCGAGTTAGCTTCTAACCAATGCGAAACACATGACTTAACTTCAAATCAATGCGGAGTTGAAGGTTTAGCTTCAAATCCATGCGAGACAAATGATTTAGCTCCAAATACATGCGATATAAATGATATAGCTTCAACTGGAAGCGAAACAAGCGAGCTAGCTTCAAATCCATGCGAAACAAATGATTTAGCTTCAAATCAATGCGAAGTAGAAGGATTAGCTACATATCCATTCGAAAAGAATGATTTAGCTTCAAATACTTCCGGTATAAATGATATAGCTTCAAATGCATGCGAAACAAACGAGTTAGCTTCACAGTCATTCGAAACACATGATTTATCTTCAAATCAATGCGAAGTGGAAGCTTTAGCTTCAAATGCATGCGGAGTAGGAGTTTTAGCTTCAAATGCATGCGACACACATGATTTTGCTTCAAATCAATGCGGAATGGAAGGTTAAGCTTCAAATGCATGCGAAACACATGATTTAACTCCAAATCAATGCGGAGTAGAAGATTTAGCTTCAAATCCATGCGAAACAAATGATTTTGCATCGAATACTTGCGGTATAGATGATTTAGAATCAACTGCATGCGAAACAAAAGATTTTGCTTCAAATCCATCCGAAACACATGATTTATCTTCAAATCAATGCGAAGTAGAAGGTTTAGCTTCAAATCCATGCGAAAGAAATGATTTTGCTTCAAATACTTGCGATATAGATGATTTAGAATCAACTGCTTGCGAAACAAACGAGTTAGCTTCAAATCCATGAGTAATACATGAATTAGCTTCAAATACTTGCGATATAAATGATTTAGCTTCAACTGGAAGGGAAACAAGCGAGTTAGCTTCTAACCTATGCGAAACACATGATTTAACTTCAAATCAATGCGGAGTTGAAGGTTTAGCTTCAAATCCATGCGAGACAAATGATTTAGCTTCAAATACATGCGATATGAATGATTTAGCTTCAACAGGAAGTGAAACAAACGAGTTAGCTTCACATTCATTCGAAACACATGACTTAGCTTCAAATCAATGCGAAGTAGAAGAGTTAGCTACAAATCCATGCGAAACAAATGATTTTGATTCAAATACTTGGGATATAAATGATTTAGATTCATCTGCATGCGAAACAATCAAGTTAGATTCAAACCCATGCGAAAAACGAGATTTAGTTTTAAGTCAATGTGGAGTAGAAGTTTTAGCTACAAATCCATGCGATTCAAATGATTTAGCTTCAAATACTTGCGATATAAATGATTTAGCTTTAACTGGAAGCGAAACAAGCGAGTTAGCTCCTAATCCATGCGAAAAAAAAAGATTTAGATCACATACTTGCGATATAAATGATTTAGCTTCAACTGGAAGCGAATCAAGCGAGTTAGCTTCAAATCCATGTGACACACATGATTTGTCTTCAAAGGAATACGAAGTAGAGGGTTTAGCTTCAAATCCATGTAAAACAAATGATTTAACTTCAAATACTAGCGATATAAATAATTTAACTTCAACTGGAAGCGAAACAAGCGAGTTAGCTTCTAATCCATGCGAAACGAATGATTTAGCTTCAAATACTTGCGATATAAATGATATAGCTTCAAATGCATGCGAAACAAACGAGTTAGCTTCACATTCATTCGAAACACATGATTTAGCTTCAAATCAATGCGAAGAAGAAGGTTTAGCTCCACATCCAAGAGAAACAAATGATTTCGCTTCAAATACTTGCGATATAAATGATTTAGATTCAACTGCATGCGAAACAAACAAATTAGATTCACATTCATTCGAAACACATGATTTAGCTTCAAATCAATGCGAAGTGGAAGGTTTAGCTTCAAATCCATGCGAGGGAAAAGCTTTGGCTTCAAATCCATGCGAAACAAATGATTTACCTTCAAATACTTGCGATATAAATGATTTAGATTCATCTGCATGCGAAACAATCAAGTTAGATTCAAATCCATGCGAAAAGCGAGATTTAGTTTTAAGTCAATGTGGAGTAGAAGTTTTAGCTACAAATCCATGCGATACAAATGATTTAGCTTCAAATACTTGCGATATAAATGATTTAGCTTTAACTGGAAGCGAAACAAGCGAGTTAGCTTCTAATCCATGCGAAAAAAAAAGATTTAGATCACATACTTGCGATATAAATGATTTAGCTTCAACTGGAAGCGAATCAAGCGAGTTAGCTTCAAATCCATGCGACACACATGATTTGTCTTCAAAGGAATACGAAGTAGAGGGTTTAGCTTCAAATCCATGTCAAACAAATGATTTAACTACAAATTCTAGCGATATAAATGAATTGGTTTCAATTGGAAGCGAGACAAAAGAGTTAGCTTCACATTCATGCGAAACACATGATTTAGCTTCAAATCAATGCGAAGTAGGCGGTTTAGCTTCAAATCCAAGCGAAACAAATGATTTTGCTTCAAATACTTGGGATATAAATTATTTAGATTCAACTGCATGCGAAACAAACGTGATAGCTTCACATTCATTCGAAACAAATGATTTAGCTTCAAATCAATGCGAAGAAGAAGGTTCAGCTTCAAATCCATGCGAAACAAATGATTTAGCTTCAAATACTTGCGATATAAACGTTATAGCTTCAAATGCATGAGAAACAAACGAGTTAGCTTCACAGTCATTCGAAACACATGATTTATCTTCAAATCAATTTGCAGTAGAAGGTTTAGCTTCAAATCCATGCGAAACAAATGATTTATCTTCAAATACTAGCGATATAAATGATTTATCTTCAACTGGAAGCGAAACAAGCGAGTTAGCTTCTAATCTGTGCGAAAAAAAAGATTTAGATCAAATACTTGCGATATAAATGATTTAGCTTCAACGGAATGCGAAACAAACGAGTTAGCTTCAAATCCATGCGAAACACATGATTTATCTTCAAAGCAATGCGAAGTAGAAGGTTTAGGTTCAAATCCATGCGAAACAAATGATTTAGCTTCAAATACTTACGATATAAATGATATAGCTTCAAATGCATGCGAAACAAACGAGTTAGATTTAAATTCATTCGAAACAAATGATTTATCTTCAAATCAATGTGCAGTAGAAGGTTTAGCTTCAAATCCATGCGAAACAAATCATTTATCTTCAAATACTAGCGATATAAATGCTTTAGCTTCAACTGGAAGCGAAACAAGCGAGTTAGCTTCTAATCCATGCGAAAAAAAAGATTTAGATGAAATACTTGCGATATAAATGATTTAGCTTCAACTGGAAGTGAATCAAGCGAGTTAGCTTCAAAACCATGCGAAACACATGATTTATCTTCAAAGCAACGCGAAATAGAAGGATTAGCTTCAAAACCATGCGAATCAATTGATTTAGCTTCAAATCAATGCGAAGTAGAAGGTACAGCTTCAAATCCATGTAAAACAAATGATTTAACTTCAAATTCTAGTGATATAAATGATTTAGCTTCAACTGAATGCGAAACAAACGAGTTAGCTTCAAATCCATGCGAAACACATGACTTATCTTCAAATCAAAGCGAAGTAAAAGCTTTGGCTTCAAATCCATGCAAAACAAATGATTTAGCTTCAAATACTTGAGATATAAATGAGTTAGATTCAATTGCATGCAAAACAAACAAGTTAGCTTCAAATCCACTCGAAACACATGATTTAGCTTCATATCAATGCGAAGTAGAAGTTTAGCTTCAAATCCATGCGAAACAATTGATTTAGCTTCAAATCAAAGCGAAGTAGAAGGTTTAACTTCAAATCTATAAGTAACAAATGATTTAGCTTCAGAAACTTGAGAAATAAATTATTTAGCTTCAACTGCATGCGAATACAAACGAGTTAGCTTGAAATCCATGCGAAAAACATTACTTATCTTCAAATCAAAGCGAAGTGGAAGGTTTACCTTCAAATCCAGCGAAACAAATGATTTAGCTTCAAATACTTGCGACATAAATGAGTTAGCTTCAACTGCATGCGAAACAAACGAGTTAGCTTCAAATCCATGCGAAACACATGATTTAGCTTCAGATCAATGTAAAGTAGAAGGCATAGCTTCAAATCCTTAAGAAACAAATGATTTAGCATCAAATACTTGCGACATAATTGATTTAGCTTGAACTGGATGCGAAACAAACGTGTTAGCTTCACATCCATGCGAAACACATGATTTAGCTTCAAATCAGTGCGGAATAGAAGCTTTAGCATCAAATGCATGCGAAAGAAATGATTTTGCTTCAAATCAATGCGAAGAAGAAGGTTTAGCTGCAAATCCATTCGAAACAAAAGTATTAGCTTCATATACTTGCGATATAAATGACTTTGCTTCAACTGGAAGCGAAACAAACGAGTTAGCTACGAATCCATGCGAAACACATGATTTAGCTTCAAATGAATGCGGAGTAGATGTTTCAGCTTCAAAACCATGCTAAACAAATGATTTTGCTTCAAATTCTTGCGATATAAATGATTTGGCTTCAACAGCATGCGAAACAAAAGAGTAAGCTTCAAATCCACACGAAACACATGACTTAGCCTCAAGTCAATGCGAGGTAGTAGGTTGAGAATCAAATACTTGCGAAACAAATTATTTTGCTTCAAATACTTGCGATATGAATAATTTATATTCAACTGGAAGCGAAACAAACGAGTTAGCTTCGAATCCATGCGAAACGCAAGATTTAGATTCAAATCAATGCGGAGTAGAAGGTTTAGCTTCAAATCCATGCGAGACACATGAATTAGCTTCAAATCAATGTGGAGTAGAAGGTTTAGCTTCATATCCATGCGAAACAAATGATTTTACTTCAAATACTTGCGACGTAAATGATGTAGCTTCAAATGCATGCTAAACAAACGAGTTAGCTTCAACTGCATACGGAAAACCTCATTTAGCTTCAAATCAATGTTATA
The DNA here is from genome assembly GCF_051020955.1 of Megalopta genalis. Taxonomy (NCBI): domain Eukaryota; kingdom Metazoa; phylum Arthropoda; class Insecta; order Hymenoptera; family Halictidae; genus Megalopta; species Megalopta genalis. The sequence goes on from NW_027476149.1 coordinate 161,265, forward strand.
TAGATGGTTTGGAATTAAATCCATGCGAAATAAATGATTTAGCATCTAATCCTTGCGACATAAATGAGTTAGATTCAACTGCATGCGAAACAAACAAGTTAGCTTCAAATCCACTCGAAACGCATGATTTAGCTTCAAATCAAAGCGAAGTAGACAGTTTACCTTCAAATCCACTCGAAACAAATGATTTAGCTTCACATACTTGCGATATAAATGATTTAGCTTCAACTGAATGCAAGACAAACGAGTTAGCTTCAAATCAATGCAGAGTAGAAGGCTTAGCTTCAATTGCATGCGAAACACATGATTTAGCTTCAAATCAATGCGGAATAGAAGGTTTAGCTTCAAATGCATGCAAAACACATGATTTAGCCTTAAATCAATGCGAAGTAGAAGGTTTAGCTTCAAATCCATGCGAAACAAATGATTTTGCATCGAATACTTGCGGTATAGATGATTTAGAATCAACTGCATGCGAAACAAAAGATTTTGCTTCAAATCCATCCGAAACACATGATTTATCTTCAAATCAATGCGAAGTAGAAGGTTTAGCTTCAAATCCATGCGAAAGAAATGATTTTGCTTCAAATACTTGCGATATAGATGATTTAGAATCAACTGCATGCGAAACAAAAGATTTTGCTTCAAATCCATCCGAAACACATGATTTATCTTCAAATCAATGCGAAGTAGAAGGTTTAGCTTCAAATCCATGCGAAAGAAATGATTTTGCTTCAAATACTTGCGATATAGATGATTTAGAATCAACTGCTTGCGAAACAAACGAGTTAGCTTCAAATCCATGAGTAATACATGAATTAGCTTCAAATACTTGCGATATAAATGATTTAGCTTCAACTGGAAGGGAAACAAGCGAGTTAGCTTCTAACCTATGCGAAACACATGATTTAACTTCAAATCAATGCGGAGTTGAAGGTTTAGCTTCAAATCCATGCGAGACAAATGATTTAGCTTCAAATACATGCGATATGAATGATTTAGCTTCAACAGGAAGTGAAACAAACGAGTTAGCTTCACATTCATTCGAAACACATGACTTAGCTTCAAATCAATGCGAAGTAGAAGAGTTAGCTACAAATCCATGCGAAACAAATGATTTTGATTCAAATACTTGGGATATAAATGATTTAGATTCATCTGCATGCGAAACAATCAAGTTAGATTCAAACCCATGCGAAAAACGAGATTTAGTTTTAAGTCAATGTGGAGTAGAAGTTTTAGCTACAAATCCATGCGATACAAATGATTTAGCTTCAAATACTTGCGATATAAATGATTTAGCTTTAACTGGAAGCGAAACAAGCGAGTTAGCTCCTAATCCATGCGAAAAAAAAAGATTTAGATCACATACTTGCGATATAAATGATTTAGCTTCAACTGGAAGCGAATCAAGCGAGTTAGCTTCAAATCCATGTGACACACATGATTTGTCTTCAAAGGAATACGAAGTAGAGGGTTTAGCTTCAAATCCATGTAAAACAAATGATTTAACTTCAAATACTAGCGATATAAATAATTTAACTTCAACTGGAAGCGAAACAAGCGAGTTAGCTTCTAATCCATGCGAAACGAATGATTTAGCTTCAAATACTTGCGATATAAATGATATAGCTTCAAATGCATGCGAAACAAACGAGTTAGCTTCACATTCATTCGAAACACATGATTTAGCTTCAAATCAATGCGAAGAAGAAGGTTTAGCTCCACATCCAAGAGAAACAAATGATTTCGCTTCAAATACTTGCGATATAAATGATTTAGATTCAACTGCATGCGAAACAAACAAATTAGATTCACATTCATTCGAAACACATGATTTAGCTTCAAATCAATGCGAAGTGGAAGGTTTAGCTTCAAATCCATGCGAGGGAAAAGCTTTGGCTTCAAATCCATGCGAAACAAATGATTTACCTTCAAATACTTGCGATATAAATGATTTAGATTCATCTGCATGCGAAACAATCAAGTTAGATTCAAATCCATGCGAAAAGCGAGATTTAGTTTTAAGTCAATGTGGAGTAGAAGTTTTAGCTACAAATCCATGCGATACAAATGATTTAGCTTCAAATACTTGCGATATAAATGATTTAGCTTTAACTGGAAGCGAAACAAGCGAGTTAGCTTCTAATCCATGCGAAAAAAAAAGATTTAGATCACATACTTGCGATATAAATGATTTAGCTTCAACTGGAAGCGAATCAAGCGAGTTAGCTTCAAATCCATGCGACACACATGATTTGTCTTCAAAGGAATACGAAGTAGAGGGTTTAGCTTCAAATCCATGTCAAACAAATGATTTAACTACAAATTCTAGCGATATAAATGAATTGGTTTCAATTGGAAGCGAGACAAAAGAGTTAGCTTCACATTCATGCGAAACACATGATTTAGCTTCAAATCAATGCGAAGTAGGCGGTTTAGCTTCAAATCCAAGCGAAACAAATGATTTTGCTTCAAATACTTGGGATATAAATTATTTAGATTCAACTGCATGCGAAACAAACGTGATAGCTTCACATTCATTCGAAACAAATGATTTAGCTTCAAATCAATGCGAAGAAGAAGGTTCAGCTTCAAATCCATGCGAAACAAATGATTTAGCTTCAAATACTTGCGATATAAACGTTATAGCTTCAAATGCATGAGAAACAAACGAGTTAGCTTCACAGTCATTCGAAACACATGATTTATCTTCAAATCAATTTGCAGTAGAAGGTTTAGCTTCAAATCCATGCGAAACAAATGATTTATCTTCAAATACTAGCGATATAAATGATTTATCTTCAACTGGAAGCGAAACAAGCGAGTTAGCTTCTAATCTGTGCGAAAAAAAAGATTTAGATCAAATACTTGCGATATAAATGATTTAGCTTCAACGGAATGCGAAACAAACGAGTTAGCTTCAAATCCATGCGAAACACATGATTTATCTTCAAAGCAATGCGAAGTAGAAGGTTTAGGTTCAAATCCATGCGAAACAAATGATTTAGCTTCAAATACTTACGATATAAATGATATAGCTTCAAATGCATGCGAAACAAACGAGTTAGATTTAAATTCATTCGAAACAAATGATTTATCTTCAAATCAATGTGCAGTAGAAGGTTTAGCTTCAAATCCATGCGAAACAAATCATTTATCTTCAAATACTAGCGATATAAATGCTTTAGCTTCAACTGGAAGCGAAACAAGCGAGTTAGCTTCTAATCCATGCGAAAAAAAAGATTTAGATGAAATACTTGCGATATAAATGATTTAGCTTCAACTGGAAGTGAATCAAGCGAGTTAGCTTCAAAACCATGCGAAACACATGATTTATCTTCAAAGCAACGCGAAATAGAAGGATTAGCTTCAAAACCATGCGAATCAATTGATTTAGCTTCAAATCAATGCGAAGTAGAAGGTACAGCTTCAAATCCATGTAAAACAAATGATTTAACTTCAAATTCTAGTGATATAAATGATTTAGCTTCAACTGAATGCGAAACAAACGAGTTAGCTTCAAATCCATGCGAAACACATGACTTATCTTCAAATCAAAGCGAAGTAAAAGCTTTGGCTTCAAATCCATGCAAAACAAATGATTTAGCTTCAAATACTTGAGATATAAATGAGTTAGATTCAATTGCATGCAAAACAAACAAGTTAGCTTCAAATCCACTCGAAACACATGATTTAGCTTCATATCAATGCGAAGTAGAAGTTTAGCTTCAAATCCATGCGAAACAATTGATTTAGCTTCAAATCAAAGCGAAGTAGAAGGTTTAACTTCAAATCTATAAGTAACAAATGATTTAGCTTCAGAAACTTGAGAAATAAATTATTTAGCTTCAACTGCATGCGAATACAAACGAGTTAGCTTGAAATCCATGCGAAAAACATTACTTATCTTCAAATCAAAGCGAAGTAGAAGGTTTACCTTCAAATCCAGCGAAACAAATGATTTAGCTTCAAATACTTGCGACATAAATGAGTTAGCTTCAACTGCATGCGAAACAAACGAGTTAGCTTCAAATCCATGCGAAACACATGATTTAGCTTCAGATCAATGTAAAGTAGAAGGTATAGCTTCAAATCCTTAAGAAACAAATGATTTAGCATCAAATACTTGCGACATAATTGATTTAGCTTGAACTGGATGCGAAACAAACGTGTTAGCTTCACATCCATGCGAAACACATGATTTAGCTTCAAATCAGTGCGGAATAGAAGCTTTAGCATCAAATGCATGCGAAAGAAATGATTTTGCTTCAAATCAATGCGAAGAAGAAGGTTTAGCTGCAAATCCATTCGAAACAAAAGTATTAGCTTCATATACTTGCGATATAAATGACTTTGCTTCAACTGGAAGCGAAACAAACGAGTTAGCTACGAATCCATGCGAAACACATGATTTAGCTTCAAATGAATGCGGAGTAGATGTTTCAGCTTCAAAACCATGCTAAACAAATGATTTTGCTTCAAATTCTTGCGATATAAATGATTTGGCTTCAACAGCATGCGAAACAAAAGAGTAAGCTTCAAATCCACACGAAACACATGACTTAGCCTCAAGTCAATGCGAGGTAGTAGGTTGAGAATCAAATACTTGCGAAACAAATTATTTTGCTTCAAATACTTGCGATATGAATAATTTATATTCAACTGGAAGCGAAACAAACGAGTTAGCTTCGAATCCATGCGAAACGCAAGATTTAGATTCAAATCAATGCGGAGTAGAAGGTTTAGCTTCAAATCCATGCGAGACACATGAATTAGCTTCAAATCAATGTGGAGTAGAAGGTTTAGCTTCATATCCATGCGAAACAAATGATTTTACTTCAAATACTTGCGACGTAAATGATGTAGCTTCAAATGCATGCTAAACAAACGAGTTAGCTTCAACTGCATACGGAAAACCTCATTTAGCTTCAAATCAATGTTATATAGATGGTTTGGAATTAAATCCATGCGAAATAAATGATTTAGCATCTAATCCTTGCGACATAAATGAGTTAGATTCAACTGCATGCGAAACAAACAAGTTAGCTTCAAATCCACTCGAAACGCATGATTTAGCTTCAAATCAAAGCGAAGTAGACAGTTTACCTTCAAATCCACTCGAAACAAATGATTTAGCTTCACATACTTGCGATATAAATGATTTAGCTTCAACTGAATGCAAGACAAACGAGTTAGCTTCAAATCAATGCAGAGTAGAAGGCTTAGCTTCAATTGCATGCGAAACACATGATTTAGCTTCAAATCAATGCGGAATAGAAGGTTTAGCTTCAAATGCATGCAAAACACATGATTTAGCCTTAAATCAATGCGAAGTAGAAGGTTTAGCTTCAAATCCATGCGAAACAATTGATGTAGCTTCAAATCAATGTAAAGTAGAAGGTATAGCTTCAAATCCTTAAGAAACAAATGATTTAGCATCAAATACTTGCGACATAAATGATTTAGCTTGAACTGGATGCGAAGCAAACGACTTAGCATCACATCCATGCGAAACACATGATTTAGCTTCAAATCAATGCCGAATAGAAGGTTTAGCATCAAATCCATGCGAAACACATGATTTAGCTCCAAATACTTGCGATATAAATGATTTATCTTCTACTAGAAGCGAAACAAGCGAGTCAGCTTCAAATCCATGCGGCCCACCTGATTTAGCTTCAAATCAATGCGGAGAAGAAGGTTTAGCTTCAAATCCGTGCGATAGAAGTGATTTAGCTTCCAATCAATGCGAAGCAGAAGGTTTAGCTTCAAATCCATAAGAAACAAATTATTTAGCTTCAAAAACTTGCGATGTAAATGATTTAGCTTCAACTGCATGCGAAACAAACGAGTTAGCTTCGAATCCATGCGAAACGCAAGATTTAGATTCAAATCAATGCGGAGTAGAAGGTTTAGCTTCAAATCCATGCGAAACAAATGATTTTGCATCGAATACTTGCGGTATAGATGATTTAGATTCAACTGCATGCGAAACAAACGAGTTAGCTTCAAATCCATGAGTAATACATGAATTAGCTTCAAATACTTGCGATATAAATGATTTAGCTTCAACTGGAAGCGAAACAAGCGAGTTAGCTTCTAACCTATGCGAAACACATGATTTAACTTCAAATCAATGCGGAGTTGAAGGTTTAGCTTCAAATCCATGCGAGACAAATGATTTAGCTTCAAATACATGCGATATGAATGATTTAGCTTCAACTGGATGTGAAACAAACGAGTTAGCTTCACATTCATTCAAAACACATGACTTAGCTTCAAATCAATGCGAAGTAGAAGAGTTAGCTACAAATCCATGCGAAACACATGACAAAGCTTCAAATCAGTGCGAGGTAGAAGGTTTAGCTTCAAATCCATGCGAAACACATGATTTAGCTTCAAATACTTGCGATATAAACGATATAGCTTCAAATGCATGCGATACAAACGAGTTAGCTTCACATTCATTCGAAACACATGACTTAGGTTCAAAGCAATGCGAAGTAGAAGATTTAGCTTCAAATTCATGCAAAACAAATGATTTAGCTTCAAATACTTGCGATATAAATGATATAGCTTCAACTGCATGCGAAACAAACGAGTTAGCTTCAAATCCATGCGAAACACATGATTTGTCTTCAAAGGAATACTAAGTAGAAGGTTTAGCTTCAAATCCATGCGAAACAAATGATTTAACTTCAAATACTAGCGATATAAACGATATAGCTTCAACTGGAAGCGAAACAAGCGAGTTAGCATCTAATCCATGCGAAACAATAGATTTATCTTCAAGTACTTGGGATATAAACGATATAGCTTCAAATGCATGCGAAACAAACGAGTTAGCTTCACAGTCATTCGAAACACATGATTTATCTTCAAAACAATGCGAAGAAAAATGTTTAACTTCAAATCCAAGCGAAACAAATGACTTTGCTTCAAATACTTGGGATATAAATGATTTAGATTCAACTGCATGCGAAACAAACAAGTTGGATACAAACCCACGCATAACACGAGATCTAGATTTAAATCAATGCCGAGTAGAAGTTTTAGCTTCAAATCCATGCGAAGCAAATGATTTAGCTTCAAATACTTGCGATACAAACGAGTTAGCTTCACATTCATTCGAAACACATGACTTAGGTTCAAAGCAATGCGAAGTAGAAGGTTTAGCTTCAAATCCATGCGAACCAAGTGATTTAGCTTCAAATACTTGCGATATAAACGATATAGCTTCAAATGCATGCCAAACAAACGAGTTAGCTTCACAGTCATTCGAAACACATGATTTATCTTCAACTCAATGCGAAGTAGAAGGTTTAGCTTCAAATCCATGCGAAACAAATGATTTACCTGCAAATACTAGCGATATAAATGATTTAGCATCAACTGAAAGCGAAACAAGCGAATTAGCTTCTAATTCATGCGAAAAAAAGACTTAGCTTCAAATACTTGCGATATGAACGAAATAGATTCAAATGCATGCGAAACAAACCAGTTAGCTTCACATCTATTCGAAACACATGATTTAGCTTCAAATCAATGCGAAGTAGAAGATTTAGCTTCAAATTCATGCAAAACAAATGATTTAGCTTCAAATACTTGCGATATAAATGATATAGCTTCAACTGCATGCGAAACATACGAGTTAGCTTCAAATCCATGCGAAACAAATGATTTAACTTCAAATACTAGCGATATAAATGATATAGCTTCAACTGGAAGCGAAACAAGCGAGTTAGCTTCTAATCCATGCGAAACAATAGATTTATCTTCAAGTACTTGGGATATAAACGATATAGCTTCAAATGCATGCGAAACAAACGAGTTAGCTTCACATTCATTCGAAACACATGATTTATCTTCAAAGCAATGTGCAGTAGAAGGTTTAGCTTCAAATCCATGCGAAACAAATGATTTATCTTCAAATACTAGCGATATAAATGATTTATCTTCAACTGGAAGCGAAACAAGCGAGTTAGCTTCAAAATCATTGCGAAACACATGATTTATCTTCAAAGCAACGCGAAATAGAAGGATTAGCTTCAAAACCATTCGAAACAAATTATTTAACTTCAAATACTAGCGATATAAATCATATAGGTTCAGCTGGAAGCGAAACAAGCGAGTTAGTTTCTAATCCATGCGAAAGAAATGATTTAGCTTCAAATCAATGCGAAGTAAAAGGTTTAGCATCAAATCCAAGAGAAACAAATGATTTTGCTTCAAATACTTGCGATATAAATGATTTAGATTCAACTGCATGCGAAACAAACAAGTTAGATTCAAATCCACGCATAACACGAGATCTAGATTTAAATCAATGCCGAGTAGAAGTTTTAGCTTCAAATCCATACGAAGCAAATGATTTAGCTTCAAATACTTGCGATATAAACGATATAGCTTCAAATGCATGCGAAACAAACGAGTTAGCTTCACAGTCATTCGAAGCACATGATTTATCTTCAAAACAATGCGAAGAAGAATGTTTAACTTCAAATCCAAGCGAAACAAATGACTTTGCTTCAAATAATTGGGATATAAATGATTTAGATTCAACTGCATGCGAAACAAACAAGTTGGATACAAATCCATGCAAAAAACGAGATTTAGATATAAATCAATGCGGAGTAGAAGTTTTAGCTACAAATCCATGCGAAACAAATGATTTAGCTTCAAATACTTGCGATATAAACGATATAGCTTCAAATGCATGCGATACAAACGAGTTAGCTTCACATTCATTCGAAACACATGACTTAGGTTCAAAGCAATGCGAAGTAGAAGGTTTAGCTACAAATCCATGCGAACCAAATGATTTAGCTTCAAATACTTGCGATATAAATGATTTTCGCATTAACTGGAAGCGAAACAAGCGAGTTAGCTTCAAATCCATGCGAAACACATGATTAGTCTTCAAAGGAATACGAAGTAGAGGGTTTAGCTTCAAATCCATGTAAAACAAATGATTTAACTTCAAATACTAGCGATATAAATGGTTTAACTTCAACTGGAAGCGAAACAAGCGAGTTAGCTTCTAATCCATGCGAAACGAATGATTTAGCTTCAAATACTTGCGATATAAACGGTATAGCTTCAAATGCATGCGAAACAAACGAGTTAGCTTCACATTCATTCCAAACACATGATTTAGCTTCAAATCAATGCGAAGAAGAAGGTTTAGCATTAAATCCAAGCGAAACACATGATTTGTATTCAAAGGAATACTAAGTAGAAGGTTTAGCTTCAAATCCATGCGAAACAATGATTTAACTTCAAATACTAGCGATATAAATGATATAGCTTCAACTGGAAGCGAAACAAGCGAGTTAGCATCTAATCCATGCGAAACAATAGATTTATCTTCAAGTACTTGGGATATAAACGATATAGCTTCAAATGCATGCGAAACAAACGAGTTAGCTTCACAGTCATTCGAAACACATGATTTATCTTCAAAACAATGCGAAGAAGAATGTTTAACTTCAAATCCAAGCGAAACAAATGACTTTGCTTCAAATACTTGGGATATAAATGATTTAGATTCAACTGCATGCGAAACAAACAAGTTGGATACAAATCCATGCAAAAAACGAGATTTAGATATAAATCAATGCGGAGTAGAAGTTTAAGCTACAAATCCATGCGAAACAAATGATTTAGCTTCAAATGCATGCGATACAAACGAGTAAGCTTCACATTCATTCGAAACACATGACTTAGGTTCAAAGCAATGCGAAGTAGAAGGTTTAGCTTCAAATCCATGCGAACCAAATGATTTAGCTTCAAATACGTGCGATATAAATGATTTAGCATTAACTGGAAGCGAAACAAGCGAGTTAGCTTCAAATCCATGCGAAACACATGATTTATCTTCAAGTACTTGGAATATAAACGATATAGCTTCAAATGCATGCGAAACAAACGAGTTAGCTGCACATTCATTCGAAACACATGATTTAGCTTCAAATCAATGCGAAGAAGAAGGTTCAGCTTCAAATCCAAGAGAAACAAATGATTTTGCTTCAAATACTTGCGATATAAATGATTTAGATTCAACTGCATGCGAAACAAACAAATTAGATTCAAATCCATGCAAAACACGAGATTTAGATTCAAATCACTGCCGAGTAGAAGTTTTAGCTTCAAATCCATGCGAAACAAATGATTTAGCTTCAAATCCATGCGAAACAAATGATTTAGCTTAAAATACTTGCGATATAAACGATATTGATTCAAATGCATGCGAAACAAACGAGTAAGCTACACAGTCATTCGAAACACATGATTTAGCTTCAAATCAATGCGACGTAGAAGGTTTAGCTTCAAATCCATGCCAAACAAATAATTTACCTTCGAATACTGGCGATATAAATGATTTAGATTCAACTGCATGCGAAACAAACAAGTTAGATTCAAATACATGCATAACACGAGATTTAGATTGAAATCAATGCCGAGTAGAAGTTTTAGCTTCAAATCCATGCGAAACAAATGATTTAGCTTCAAATACTTGCGACATAAACGATATAGCTTCAAATGCATGCGATAAAAACGAGTTAGCTTCACATTCATTCGAAACACATGACTTAGGTTCAAAGCAATGGGAAGTAGAAGGTTTAGCTTCAAATCCATGCGAACCAAATGATTTAGCTTCAAATACTTGCGATATAAATGATTTAGCATTAACTGGAAGCGAAACAAGCGAGATAGCTTCAAATCCATGCGAAACACATGATTTGTCTTCAAAGGAATACGAAGTAGAGGGTTTAGCTTCAAATCCATGTAAAACAAATGATTTAACTTCAAATACTAGCGATATAAATGATTTAACTTCAACTGGAAGCGAAACAAGCGAGTTAGCTTCTAATCCATGCGAAACGAATGATTTAGCTTCAAACACTTGCGATATAAACGGTATAGCTTCAAATGCATGCGAAACAAACGAGTTAGCTTCACATTCACTCCAAACACATGATTTAGCTTCAAATCAATGCGAAGAAGAAGGTTTAGCATTAAATCCAAGCGAAACAAATGATTTGTCTTCTAAGGAATACTAAGTAGAAGGTTTAGCTTCAAATCCAAGAGAAACAAATGATTTTGCTTCAAATACTTGCGATATAAATGATTTAGATTCAACTGCACGCGAAACAAACAAATTAGACTCAAATCCATGCAAAACACGAGATTTAGATTCAAATCACTGCCGAGTAGAAGTTTTAGCTTCAAATCCATGCGAAACAAATGATTTAGCTTAAAATACTTGCGATATAAACGATATTGATTCAAATGCATGCGAAACAAACGAGTAAGCTACACAGTCATTCGAAACACATGATTTAGCTTCAAATCAATGCGACGTAGAAGGTTTAGCTTCAAATCCATGCGAAACAAATAATTTACTTTCGAATACTAGCGATATAAATGATTTAGCTTCAACTGGGAGCGAAACAAGCGAGTTAGCTTCTAATCCATGCGAAACAAACGATTTATCTTCAAGTTTTTTCGATGTAAAAGATATAGCGTCAAATGCATGCGATACAAACGAGTTAGGTTCACAGACATTCGAAACACATGATTTAGCTTAAAATCAATGCGAAGTAGAAGGTTTAGCTTCAAATCCATGCGAGGGAAAAGCGTTGGCTTCAAATCCATGCGAAACAAGTGATTTACCTTCAAATACTTGCGATATAAATTATTTAGATTCAACTGCATGCGAAACAAACAACTTAGATTTACATTCATTCGAAACACATGATATAGCTTCAAATCAATGCGAAGTAGAAGGTATAGCTTCAAATCCATGAAAAACAAATGATTTAACTTCAAATTCTAGCGATATAAATGATTTGGCTTCAACTGGAAGCGAGACAAACGAGTTAGCTTCTCATTCATGCGAAACACATGATTTAGCTTCACGTTCATGCGAAACACATGATTTAGCTTCAAATCAATGCGATGTAGGAGGTTTAGCTTCAAATCCAAGCGAAACAAATGATTTTGCTTCAAATACTTGGGATATAAATGATTTAGATTCAACTCCATGCGAAACAAACAACTTAGATTCACATTCATTCGGAACACATGAGTTAGCTTCAAATCAATGCGAAGTAGAAGGTATAGCTTCAAATCCATGTAAAACAAATGATTTAACTTCAAATTCTAGCGATATAAATGATTTGGCTTCAAGTGGAAGCGAGACAAACGAGTTAGCTTCACATTCATGCGAAACACATGATTTAGCTTCACGTTCATGCAAAACACATGATTTAGCTTCAAATCAATGCGATGTAGGAGGTTTAGCTTCAAATCCAAGCGAAACAAATGATTTTGCTTCAAATACTTGGGATATAAATGATTTAGATTCAACTCCATGCGAAACAAACAACTTAGATTCACATTCATTCGGAACACATGATTTAGCTTCAAATCAATGCGAAGTAGAAGGTATAGCTTCAAATCCATGTAAAACAAATGATTTAACTTCAAATTCTAGCGATATAAATGATTTAGATTCAACTGCATGCGAAACAAACAACTTAGATTCACATTCAATCGAAACACATGATTTAGCTTCAAATCAATGCGAAGTAGAAGGTATAGCTTCAAATCCATGTAAAACAAATGATTTAACTTCAAATTCTAGCGGTATAAATGATTTGGCTTCAACTGGAAGCGAGACAAACGTGTTAGCTTCACATTCATGCGAAACACTTTTTTTAGTTTCAAATCAGTGCGAAGTAGAAGGTTTAGCTTCAAGTCCAAGCGAAACAAATGATTTTGCTTCAAATACTTGCGATATAAATGATTTAGATTCAACTGCATGCGGAAACAAACAAGTTAGATTCAAGTCCATGCAAAACACGAGATTTAGATTCAAATCAATGCCGAGTAGAAGTTTTAGCTTCAAATCCATGCGAAACATATGATTTAGCTTCAAATACTTGCGATATAAACGGTATATCTTCAAATGCATGCGAAACACATGATTTATCTTCAAAACAATGCGAAGTAGAAGGTTTAGCTTCAAATCCATGCGAAACAGATTATTTACCTTCAAATACTAGCGATATAAATGATTTAGCTTCAACTGGAAGCGAAACAATGGATTTATCTTCAAGTACTTGGGATATAAACGATATAGCTTCAAATGCATGCGAAACAAACGAGTTAGCTTCACATTCATTCGAAACACATGATTTAGCTTCAAATCAATGCGAAGAAGAAGGTTTAGCTTCAAATCCAAGAGAAACAAATGATTTTGCTTCAAATACTTGCGATATAAATGATTTAGATTAAACTGCATGCGAAACAAAGAAGTTAGATTCAAATCCATGCAAAACACGAGATTTAGATTCAAATCACCGCCGAGTAGAAGTTTTAGCATCAAATCCATGCAAAACAAATGATTTAGCTTCAAATACTTGCGATATAAACGATATTGATTCAAATGCATGCGAAACAAACGAGTAAGCTTCACAGTCATTCGAAACACATGATTTAGCTGCAAATCAATGCGACGTAGAAGGTTTAGCTACAAATCCATGCGAAACAAATAATTTACCTTCGAATACTAGCGATATAAATGATTTAGCTTCAACTGGAAGCGAAACAAGCGAGGTAGCTTCTAATCCATGCGAAACAAACGATTTATCTTCAAGTTTTTTCGATATAAACGATATAGCTTCAAATGCATGCGATACAAACGAGTTAGGTTCACAGACATTCGAAACACATGATTTAGTTTCAAATCAATGCGAAGTAGAATGTTTAGCTTCAAATCCATGCGAAACAAATGATTTAGCTTCAAATACTATCGATATAAATGATATAGCTTCAAATGGATGCGAAACAAGCGAGTTAGCTTCACATTCATTCGAAACACATGATTTAGCTTCAAATCAATGCAAAGAAGAAGGTTTAGCTTCAAATCCAAGAGTAACAAATGATTTTGCATCATTACTTGCGATATAAATGATTTAGATTCAACTGCATGCGAAACAAACAAGTGAGATTCAAATCCATGGAAAACACGAGATTTAGATTCAAATCAATGCCGAGTAGAAGTTTCAGCTTCAAATACTTGCGATATAAACGATATATCTCCAAATGCATGCGAAACAAACGAGTTAGCTTCACAGACATTCGAAACACATGATTTATCTTCAAATCAATGCGAAGTAGAAGGTCTAGCTTCAAATCCATGCGAAACAAATAATTTAACTTCGAATACTAGCGATATAAATGATTTAGCTTCACCTGGAAGCGAAACAAGCGAGTTAGCTTCACACTCATTCGAAACACATGATTTAGCTTCAAATCAATGCGAAGAAGAAGGTTTAGCTTCAAATCCAAGAGTAACAAATGATTTTACTTCAAATACTTGCGATATAAATGATTTAGATTCAACTGCATTCGAAACAAACAAGTTAGATTCAAATCCATGCAAAACATGAGATTTAGATTCAAATCAATGCCGAGTAGAAGTTTCAGCTTCAAATCCATGCGAGGGAAAAGCTTTGGCTTCAAATCCATGCGAAACAAATGATTTACCTTCAAATACTTGCGATATAAATGATTTAGCATTAACTGGAAGCGAAACAAGCGAGATAGCTTCAAATCCATGCGAAACACATGATTTGTCTTCAAAGGAATACGAAGTAGAGGGTTTAGCTTCAAATCCATGTAAAACAAATGATTTAACTTCAAATACTAGCGATATAAATGATTTAACTTCAACTGGAAGCGAAACAAGCGAGTTAGCTTCTAATCCATGCGAAACGAATGATTTAGCTTCAAATCAATGCGAAGGAGAAGGTTTTGCATTAAATCCAAGCGAAACACATGATTTGTCTTCAAAGGAATACTAAGTAGAAGGTTTAGCTTCAAATCCATGCGAAACAAATGATTTATCTTCAAAGCAACGCGAAATAGAAGGATTAGCTTCAAAACCAGGCGAAACAAATGACATAGCTTCAAATACTTCCGGTATAAATGATTTAGCTTCAACTGGAAGCGAGACAATCGAGTTAGCTTCACATTCGTGCGAAACACATGAATTAGCTTCAAATCAATGCGAAGTAGAAGGTTTAGCTTCAAATCCAAGCGAAACAAATGATTTAGCTTCAAATACTTGCGATATAAATGATTTAGCTTCAACTGCATGCGAAACAATCGAGTTAAATTCAAATCCACGCGAAACACACGACAAAGCTTCACATCAGTACGATGAAGAAGGTTTAGCTTCAAATCCATGCGAAACAAATGATTTAGCTTCAAATCCATGCGAAACAAATGATTTGTCTTCAAAGGAAAACGAAGTAGAAGGTTTAGCTTCAAATCCATACGAAACAAATGATTTAGATTCAAATCAATGCGAAGAAGAAGGATTAGCTTCAAATCCAAGAGAAACAAATGATTTTGCTTCAAATACTTGCGATATAAATGATTTAGATTCAACTGCATGCGGAAACAAACAAGTTAGATTCAAGTCCATGCAAAACACGAGATTTAGATTCAAATCAATGCCGAGTAGAAGTTTTAGCTTCAAATCCATGCGAAACAAATGATTCAGCTTCAAATACTTGCGATATAAACGATATAGCTTCAAATGCATGCGAATCAAACGAGTTAGCTTCACAGTCATTCGAAACACATGATTTAGCTTCAAATCAATGCGAAGTAGAAGATTTAGCTTCAAATCCATGCGAAATAAATGATTTGGCTTCAAATGCTTGCGATATAAATGATTTAGCTTCAACTGCATGCGAAACAATCGAGTTAGATTAAAATCCATGCGAAACACATGATTTGTCTTCAAAGCAATGCGAAGTAGAAGGTTTAGCTTCAAATCCATGCGAAACAAATGATGTAGCTTCCAATACTTACGATATAAATGATATAGCTTCAACTGCATGCGAAACAAACGAGTCAGCTTCAAATCCACGCGAAACACATGATTTATCTTCCATGCATTGCGAAGTAGAAGGTTCAGCTTCAAATCCATGCGAAACAAATGATTTACCTTCAAATACTTGCGATATAAATGATTTAGCATTAACTGGAAGCGAAACAAGCGAGATAGCTTCAAATCCATGCGAAACACATGATTTGTCTTCAAAGGAATACGAAGTAGAGGGTTTAGCTTCAAATCCATGTAAAACAAATGATTTAACTTCAAATACTAGCGATATAAATGATTTAACTTCAACTGGAAGCGAAACAAGCGAGTTAGCTTCTAATCCATGCGAAACGAATGATTTAGCTTCAAACACTTGCGATATAAACGGTATAGCTTCAAATGCATGCGAAACAAACGAGTTAGCTTCACATTCACTCCAAACACATGATTTAGCTTCAAATCAATGCGAAGGAGAAGGTTTTGCATTAAATCCAAGTGAAACACATGATTTGTCTTCAAAGGAATACTAAGTAGAAGGTTTAGCTTCAAATCCATGCGAAACAAATGATTTAACTTCAAATACTAGCGATATAAATGATATAGCTTCAACTGGAAGCGAAACAAGCGAGTTAGCTTCTAATCCATGCGAAACAATAGATTTATCTTCAAGTACTTGGGATATAAACGATATAGCTTCAAATTCATGCGAAACAAACGAGTTAGCTGCACATTCATTCGAAACACATGATTTAGCTTCAAATCAATGCGAAGAAGAAGGTTTAGCTTCAAATCCAAGAGAAGCAAATGATTTTGCTTCAAATACTTGCGATATAAATGATTTAGATTCAACTGCACGCGAAACAAACAAATTAGATTCAAATCCATGCAAAACACGAGATTTAGATTCAAATCACTGCCGAGTAGAAGTTTTAGCTTCAAATCCATGCGAAACAAATGATTTTGCTTCAAATACTTGGGATATAAATGATTTAAATTCAACTGCATGCGAAACAAACAAGTTTTATTCAAATCCATGCAAAACACGAGATTTAGATTCAAATCAATGCCGAGTAGACGTTTTAGCTTCAAATCCATGCAAAACAAATGATTTAGCTTCAAATACTTGCGATATAAACGATATAGATTCAAATGCATGCGAAACAAACGAGTTAGCTTCACAGTCATTCGAAACACATGATTTAGCTTCAAATCAATGCGAAGTAGAAGGTTTAGTTTCAAATCCATGCGAAACAAATGATTTAGCTTCAAATACTTGCGATATAAATGATTTAGCTTCAACTGGAAGTGAAACAGGCGAGTTAGCATCAAATCCATGCGAAACACATGATTTATCTTCAAAGCAACGCGAAATAGAAGGATTAGCTTCAAAACCAGGCGAAACAAATGATATAGCTTCAAATACTTCCGGTATAAATGATTTAGCTTCAACTGGAAGCGAGACAATCGAGTTAGCTTCACATTCGTGCGAAACACATGAATTAGCTTCAAATCAATGCGAAGTAGAAGGTTTAGCTTCAAATCCAAGCGAAACAAATGATTTAGCTTCAAATACTTGCGATATAAATGATTTAGCTTCAACTGCATGCGAAACAATCGAGTTAAATTCAAATCCACGCGAAACACACGACAAAGCTTCACATCAGTACGATGAAGAAGGTTTAGCTTCAAATCCATGCGAAACAAATGATTTAGCTTCAAATCCATGCGAAACAAATGATTTGTCTTCAAAGGAAAACGAAGTAGAAGGTTTAGCTTCAAATCCATGCGAAACAAATGATTTAGATTCAAATCAATGCGAAGAAGAAGGGTTAGCTTCAAATCCAAGAGAAACAAATGATTTTGCTTCAAATACTTGCGATATAAATGATTTAGATTCAACTGCATGCGAAACAAACAAGTTTTATTCAAATCCATGCAAAACACGAGATTTAGATTCAAATCAATGCCGAGTAGAAGTTTTAGCTTCAAATCCATGCGAAACAAATGATTCAGCTTCAAATACTTGCGATATAAACGATATAGCTTCAAATGCATGCGAATCAAACGAGTTAGCTTCACAGTCATTCGAAACACATGATTTAGCTTCAAATCAATGCGAAGTAGAAGATTTAGCTTCAAATCCATGCGAAATAAATGATTTGGCTTCAAATGCTTGCGATATAAATGATTTAGCTTCAACTGCATGCGAAACAATCGAGTTAGATTAAAATCCATGCGAAACACATGATTTGTCTTCAAAGCAATGCGAAGTAGAAGGTTTAGCTTCAAATCCATGAGAAACAAATGATGTAGCTTCCAATACTTACGATATAAATGATATAGCTTCAACTGCATGCGAAACAAACGAGTCAGCTTCAAATCCACGCGAAACACATGATTTATCTTCCATGCATTGCGAAGTAGAAGGTTCAGCTTCAAATCCATGCGAAACAAATGATTTACCTTCAAATACTTGCGATATAAATGATTTAGCATTAACTGGAAGCGAAACAAGCGAGATAGCTTCAAATCCATGCGAAACACATGATTTGTCTTCAAAGGAATACGAAGTAGAGGGTTTAGCTTCAAATCCATGTAAAACAAATGATTTAACTTCAAATACTAGCGATATAAATGATTTAACTTCAACTGGAAGCGAAACAAGCGAGTTAGCTTCTAATCCATGCGAAACGAATGATTTAGCTTCAAACACTTGCGATATAAACGGTATAGCTTCAAATGCATGCGAAACAAACGAGTTAGCTTCACATTCACTCCAAACACATGATTTAGCTTCAAATCAATGCGAAGGAGAAGGTTTTGCATTAAATCCAAGTGAAACACATGATTTGTCTTCAAAGGAATACTAAGTAGAAGGTTTAGCTTCAAATCCATGCGAAACAAATGATTTAACTTCAAATACTAGCGATATAAATGATATAGCTTCAACTGGAAGCGAAACAAGCGAGTTAGCTTCTAATCCATGCGAAACAATAGATTTATCTTCAAGTACTTGGGATATAAACGATATAGCTTCAAATTCATGCGAAACAAACGAGTTAGCTGCACATTCATTCGAAACACATGATTTAGCTTCAAATCAATGCGAAGAAGAAGGTTTAGCTTCAAATCCAAGAGAAGCAAATGATTTTGCTTCAAATACTTGCGATATAAATGATTTAGATTCAACTGCACGCGAAACAAACAAATTAGATTCAAATCCATGCAAAACACGAGATTTAGATTCAAATCACTGCCGAGTAGAAGTTTTAGCTTCAAATCCATGCGAAACAAATGATTTTGCTTCAAATACTTGGGATATAAATGATTTAGATTCAACTGCATGCGAAACAAACAAGTTTTATTCAAATCCATGCAAAACACGAGATTTAGATTCAAATCAATGCCGAGTAGACGTTTTAGCTTCAAATCCATGCGAAACAAATGATTTAGCTTCAAATACTTGCGATATAAACGATATAGATTCAAATGCATGCGAAACAAACGAGTTAGCTTCACAGTCATTCGAAACACATGATTTAGCTTCAAATCAATGCGAAGTAGAAGGTTTAGTTTCAAATCCATGCGAAACAAATGATTTAGCTTCAAATACTTGCGATATAAATGATTTAGCTTCAACTGGAAGTGAAACAGGCGAGTTAGCATCAAATCCATGCGAAACACATGATTTATCTTCAAAGCAACGCGAAATAGAAGGATTAGCTTCAAAACCAGGCGAAACAAATGATATAGCTTCAAATACTTCCGGTATAAATGATTTAGCTTCAACTGGAAGCGAGACAATCGAGTTAGCTTCACATTCGTGCGAAACACATGAATTAGCTTCAAATCAATGCGAAGTAGAAGGTTTAGCTTCAAATCCAAGCGAAACAAATGATTTAGCTTCAAATACTTGCGATATAAATGATTTAGCTTCAACTGCATGCGAAACAATCGAGTTAAATTCAAATCCACGCGAAACACACGACAAAGCTTCACATCAGTACGATGAAGAAGGTTTAGCTTCAAATCCATGCGAAACAAATGATTTAGCTTCAAATCCATGCGAAACAAATGATTTGTCTTCAAAGGAAAACGAAGTAGAAGGTTTAGCTTCAAATCCATGCGAAACAAATGATTTAGATTCAAATCAATGCGAAGAAGAAGGGTTAGCTTCAAATCCAAGAGAAACAAATGATTTTGCTTCAAATACTTGCGATATAAATGATTTAGATTCAACTGCATGCGGAAACAAACAAGTTAGGTTCAAGTCCATGCAAAACACGAGATTTAGATTCAAATCAATGCCGAGTAGAAGTTTTAGCTTCAAATCCATGCGAAACAAATGATTCAGCTTCAAATACTTGCGATATAAACGATATAGCTTCAAATGCATGCGAATCAAACGAGTTAGCTTCACAGTCATTCGAAACACATGATTTAGCTTCAAATCAATGCGAAGTAGAAGATTTAGCTTCAAATCCATGCGAAATAAATGATTTGGCTTCAAATGCTTGCGATATAAATGATTTAGCTTCAACTGCATGCGAAACAATCGAGTTAGATTAAAATCCATGCGAAACACATGATTTGTCTTCAAAGCAATGCGAAGTAGAAGGTTTAGCTTCAAATCCATGCGAAACAAATGATTTAGCTTCCAATACTTACGATATAAATGATATAGCTTCAACTGCATGCGAAACAAACGAGTCAGCTTCAAATCCACGCGAAACACATGATTTATCTTCCATGCATTGCGAAGTAGAAGGTTCAGCTTCAAATCCATGCGAAACAAATGATTTAGCTTCAAATACTTGCGATATAAATGATTTAGCTTCAACCGGAAGCGAGACAAAAGAGTTAGCTTCACATTCATGCGAAACACATTATTTAGCTTCAAATCAATGCGAGGTAAAACCATTGGCTTCAAATCCATGCGAAACAAATGATTTAGCTTCCAATACTTACAATATAAATGATATAGCTTCAAATGCATGCGAAACAAACGAGTAAGCTGCACATTCATTGGAAACACATGATTTAGTTTCAAATCAATGCGAAGTAAAAGGTTTAGCTTCAAATCCATGCGAAGCACATGATTTAGCTTCAAATACTTGCGATATAAACGATATGGCTTCAAATGCATGCGAAACAAGCGAGTTAGCTTCACATTCATTCGAAACACATGATTTAGCTTCAAATCAATGCGAAGAAGAAGGTTTAGCTTCAAATCCAAGAGAAACAAATGATTTTGCTTCAAATACTTGCGACATAAATGATTTAGATTCAACTGCATGCGAAACAAACAAGTTAGATTCAAATCCAAGCAAAACACGAGATTTAGATTCAAATCAATGCCGAGTAGAAGTTTTAGCTTCAAATCCATGCGAAACACATGATTTAACTTCAAATCCATGCGGAGTAGAATGTTTAACTTCAAATCCATGCGAAACAAATGATTTAGCTTCAAATACTTCCGATATAAATGATTTAGATTCAACTGCATGCGAAACAAACAAGTGAGATTCAAATCCATGGAAAACACGAGATTTAGATTCAAATCAATGCCGAGTAGAAGTTTCAGCTTCAAATACTTGCGATATAAACGATATATCTCCAAATGCATGCGAATCAAACGAGTTAGCTTCACAGACATTCGAAACACATGATTTATCTTCAAATCAATGCGAAGTAGAAGGTCTAGCTTCAAATCCATGCGAAACAAATAATTTAACTTCGAATACTAGCGATATAAATGATTTAGCTTCACCTGGAAGCGAAACAAGCGAGTTAGCTTCACATTCATTCGAAACACATGATTTAGCTTCAAATCAATGCGAAGAAGAAGGTTTAGCTTCAAATCCAAGAGTAACAAATGATTTTACTTCAAATACTTGCGATATAAATGATTTAGCTTCAACTGGAAGTGAAACAGGCGAGTTAGCATCAAATCCATGCGAAACACATGATTTATCTTCAAAGCAACGCGAAATAGAAGGATTAGCTTCAACACCAGGCGAACAAATGACATAGCTTCAATACTTCCGGTATAAATGATTTAGCTTCAACTGGAAGCGAGACAATCGAGTTAGCTTCACATTCGTGCGAAACACATGAATTAGCTTCAAATCAATGCGAAGTAGAAGGTTTAGCTTCAAATCCAAGCGAAACAAATGATTTAGCTTCAAATACTTGCGATATAAATGATTTAGCTTCAACTGCATGCGAACAATCGAGTTAAATTCAAATCACGCGAAACACACGACAAAGCTTCACATCAGTACGATGAAGAAGGTTTAGCTTCAAATCCATGCGAAACAAATGATTAGCTTCGAATCCATGCGAAACAAATGATTTGTCTTCAAAGGAAAACGAAGTAGAAGGTTTAGCTTCAAATCCATGCGAAACAAATGATTTAGATTCAAATCAATGACGAAGAAGAAGGGTTAGCTTCAAATCCAAGAGAAACAAATGATTTTGCTTCAAATACTTGCGATATAAATGATTTAGATTCAACTGCATGCGGAAACAAACAAGTTAGATTCAAGTCCATGCAAAACACGAGATTTAGATTCAAATCAATGCCGAGTAGAAGTTTTAGCTTCAATCCATGCGAAACGAAATGATTCAGCTTCAAATACTTGCGATATAAACGATATAGCTTCAAATGCATGCGAATCAAACGAGTTAGCTTCACAGTCATTCGAAACACATGATTTAGCTTCAAATCAATGCGAAGTAGAAGATTTAGCTTCAAATCCATGCGAAATAAATGATTTGGCTTCAAATGCTTGCGATATAAATGATTTAGCTTCAACTGCATGCGAAACAATCGAGTTAGATTAAAATCCATGCGAAACACATGATTTTGTCTTCAAAGCAATGCGAAGTAGAAGGTTTAGCTTCAAATCCATGCGAAACAAATGATTTAGCTTCCAATACTTACGATATAAATGATATAGCTTCAACTGCATGCGAAACAAACGAGTCAGCTTCAAATCCACGCGAAACACATGATTTATCTTCCATGCATTGCGAAGTAGAAGGTTCAGCTTCAAATCCATGCGAAACAAATGATTTAGCTTCAAATACTTGCGATATAAATGATTTAGCTTCAACCGGAAGCGAGACAAAAGAGTTAGCTTCACATTCATGCGAAACACATTATTTAGCTTCAAATCAATGCGAGGTAAAACCATTGGCTTCAAATCCATGCGAAACAAATGATTTAGCTTCCAATACTTACAATATAAATGATATAGCTTCAAATGCATGCGAAACAAACGAGTAAGCTGCACATTCATTGGAAACCACATGATTTAGTTTCAAAATCAATGCGAAGTAAAAGGTTTAGCTTCAAATCCATGCGAAGCACATGATTTAGCTTCAAATACTTGCGATATAAACGATATGGCTTCAAATGCATGCGAAACAAGCGAGTTAGCTTCACATTCATTCGAAACACATGATTTAGCTTCAAATCAATGCGAAGAAGAAGGTTTAGCTTCAAATCCAAGAGAAACAAATGATTTTGCTTCAAATACTTGCGACATAAATGATTTAGATTCAACTGCATGCGAACAAACAAGTTAGATTCAAATCCAAGCAAAACACGAGATTTAGATTCAAATCAATGCGAGTAGAAGTTTTAGCTTCAAATCCATGCGAAACACATGATTTAACTTCAAATCCATGCGGAGTAGAATGTTTAACTTCAAATCCATGCGAAACAAATGATTTAGCTTCAAATACTTCCGATATAAATGATTTAGATTCAACTGCATGCGAAACAAACAAGTGAGATCAAATCCATGGAAAACACGAGATTTAGATTCAAATCAATGCCGAGTAGAAGTTTCAGCTTCAAATACTTGCGATATAAACGATATATCTCCAAATGCATGCGAATCAAACGAGTTAGCTTCACAGACATTCGAAACACATGATTTATCTTCAAATCAATGCGAAGTAGAAGGTCTAGCTTCAAATCCATGCGAAACAAATAATTTAACTTCGAATACTAGCGATATAAATGATTTAGCTTCACCTGGAAGCGAAACAAGCGAGTTAGCTTCACATTCATTCGAAACACATGATTTAGCTTCAAATCAATGCGAAGAAGAAGGTTTAGCTTCAAATCCAAGAGTAACAATGATTTTACTTCAAATACTTGCGATATAAATGATTTTAGCTTCAACTGGAAGTGAAACAGGCGAGTTAGCATCAAATCCATGCGAAACACCATGATTTATCTTCAAAGCAACGCGAAATAGAAGGATTAGCTTCAACACCAGGCGAAACAAATGACATAGCTTCAAATACTTCCGGTATAAATGATTTAGCTTCAACTGGAAGCGAGACAATCGAGTTAGCTTCACATTTCGTGCGAAACACATGAATTAGCTTCAAATCAATGCGAAGTAGAAGGTTTAGCTTCAAATCCAAGCGAAACAAATGATTTAGCTTCAAATACTTGCGATATAAATGATTTAGCTTCAACTGCATGCGAAACAATCGAGTTAAATTCAAATCCACGCGAAACACACGACAAAGCTTCACATCAGTACGATGAAGAAGGTTTAGCTTCAAATCCATGCGAACAATGATTTAGCTTCAAGTCCATGCAAAACACGAGATTTAGATTCAAATCAATGCCGAGTAGAAGTTTTAGCTTCAAATCCATGCGAAACAAATGATTCAGCTTCAAATACTTGCGATATAAACGATATAGCTTCAAATGCATGCGAATCAAACGAGTTAGCTTCACAGTCATTCGAAACACACTGATTTAGCTTCAAATCAATGCGAAGTAGAAGATTTAGCTTCAAATCCATGCGAAATAAATGATTTGGCTTCAAATGCTTGCGATATAAATGATTTAGCTTCAACTGCATGCGAAACAATCGAGTTAGATTAAAATCCATGCGAAACACATGATTTGTCTTCAAAGCAATGCGAAGTAGAAGATTTAGCTTCAAATCCATGCGAAACAAATGATGTAGCTTCCAATACTTACGATATAAATGATATAGCTTCAACTTGCATGCGAAACAAACGAAGTCAGCTTCAAATCCACGCGAAACACATGATTTATCTTCCATGCATTGCGAAGTAGAAGGTTCAGCTTCAAATCCATGCGAAACAAATGATTTACCTTCAAATACTTGCGATATAAATGATTTAGCATTAACTGGAAGCGAAACAAGCGAGATAGCTTCAAATCCATGCGAAAACACATGATTTGTCTTCAAAGGAATACGAAGTAGAGGGTTTAGCTTCAAATCCATGTAAAACAAATGATTTAACTTCAAATACTAGCGATATAAATGATTTAACTTCAACTGGAAGCGAAACAAGCGAGTTAGCTTCTAATCCATGCGAAACGAATGATTTAGCTTCAAACACTTGCGATATAAACGGTATAGCTTCAAATGCATGCGAAACAAACGAGTTAGCTTCACATTCACTCCAAACACATGATTTAGCTTCAAATCAATGCGAAGGAGAAGGTTTTGCCTTAAATCCAAGTGAAACACATGATTTGTCTTCAAAGGAATACTAAGTAGAAGGTTTAGCTTCAAATCCATGCGAAACAAATGATTTAACTTCAAATACTAGCGATATAAATGATATAGCTTCAACTGGAAGCGAAACAAGCGAGTTAGCTTCTAATCCATGCGAAACAATAGATTTATCTTCAAGTACTTGGGATATAAACGATATAGCTTCAAATTCATGCGAAACAAACGAGTTAGCTGCACATTCATTCGAAACACATGATTTAGCTTCAAATCAATGCGAAGAAGAAGGTTTAGCTTCAAATCCAAGAGAAGCAAATGATTTTGCTTCAAATACTTGCGATATAAATGATTTAGATTCAACTGCACGCGAAACAAACAAATTAGATTCAAATCCATGCAAAACACGAGATTTAGATTCAAATCACTGCCGAGTAGAAGTTTTAGCTTCAAATCCATGCGAAACAAATGATTTTGCTTCAAATACTTGGGATATAAATGATTTAGATTCAACTGCATGCGAAACAAACAAGTTTTATTCAAATCCATGCAAAACACGAGATTTAGATTCAAATCAATGCCGAGTAGACGTTTTAGCTTCAAATCCATGCGAAACAAATGATTTAGCTTCAAATACTTGCGATATAAACGATATAGATTCAAATGCATGCGAAACAAACGAGTTAGCTTCACAGTCATTCGAAACACATGATTTAGCTTCAAATCAATGCGAAGTAGAAGGTTTAGTTTCAAATCCATGCGAAACAAATGATTTAGCTTCAAATACTTGCGATATAAATGATTTAGCTTCAACTGGAAGTGAAACAGGCGAGTTAGCATCAAATCCATGCGAAACACATGATTTATCTTCAAAGCAACGCGAAATAGAAGGATTAGCTTCAAAACCAGGCGAAACAAATGATATAGCTTCAAATACTTCCGGTATAAATGATTTAGCTTCAACTGGAAGCGAGACAATCGAGTTAGCTTCACATTCGTGCGAAACACATGAATTAGCTTCAAATCAATGCGAAGTAGAAGGTTTAGCTTCAAATCCAAGCGAAACAAATGATTTAGCTTCAAATACTTGCGATATAAATGATTTAGCTTCAACTGCATGCGAAACAATCGAGTTAAATTCAAATCCACGCGAAACACACGACAAAGCTTCACATCAGTACGATGAAGAAGGTTTAGCTTCAAATCCATGCGAAACAAATGATTTAGCTTCAAATCCATGCGAAACAAATGATTTGTCTTCAAAGGGAAAACGAAGTAGAAGGTTTAGCTTCAAATCCATGCGAAACAAATGATTTAGATTCAAATCAATGCGAAGAAGAAGGGTTAGCTTCAAATCCAAGAGAAACAAATGATTTTGCTTCAAATACTTGCGATATAAATGATTTAGATTCAACTGCATGCGGAAACAAACAAGTTAGATTCAAGTCCATGCAAAACACGAGATTTAGATTCAAATCAATGCCGAGTAGAAGTTTTAGCTTCAAATCCATGCGAAACAAATGATTCAGCTTCAAATACTTGCGATATAAACGATATAGCTTCAAATGCATGCGAATCAAACGAGTTAGCTTCACAGTCATTCGAAACACATGATTTAGCTTCAAATCAATGCGAAGTAGAAGATTTAGCTTCAAATCCATGCGAAATAAATGATTTGGCTTCAAATGCTTGCGATATAAATGATTTAGCTTCAACTGCAAGCGAAACAATCGAGTTAGATTAAAATCCATGCGAAACACATGATTTGTCTTCAAAGCAATGCGAAGTAGAAGGTTTAGCTTCAAATCCATGCGAAACAAATGATTTAGCTTCCAATACTTACGATATAAATGATATAGCTTCAACTGCTTGCGAAACAAACGAGTGAGCTTCAAATCCACGCGAAACACATGATTTATCTTCCATGCATTGCGAAGTAGAAGGTTCAGCTTCAAATCCATGCGAAACAAATGATTTAGCTTCAAATACTTGCGATATAAATGATTTAGCTTCAACCGGAAGCGAGACAAAAGAGTTAGCTTCACATTCATGCGAAACACATTATTTAGCTTCAAATCAATGCGAGGTAAAACCATTGGCTTCAAATCCATGCGAAACAAATGATTTAGTTTCCAATACTTACAATATAAATGATATAGCTTCAAATGCATGCGAAACAAACGAGTAAGCTGCACATTCATTGGAAACACATGATTTAGTTTCAAATCAATGCGAAGTAAAAGGTTTAGCTTCAAATCCATGCGAAGCAAATGATTTAGCTTCAAAGACTTGCGATATACACGATATGGCTTCAAATGCATGCGAAACAAGCGAGTTAGCTTCACATTCATTCGAAACACATGATTTAGCTTCAAATCAATGCGAAGAAGAAGGTTTAGCTTCAAATCCAAGAGAAACAAATGATTTTGCTTCAAATACTTGCGATATAAATGATTTAGATTCAACTGCAAGCGAAACAAACAAGTTAGATTCAAATCCAAGCAAAACACGAGATTTAGATTCAAATCAATGCCGAGTAGAAGTTTTAGCTTCAAATCCATGCGAAACACATGATTTAACTTCAAATCCATGCGGAGTAGAATGTTTAACTTCAAATCCATGCGAAACAAATGATTTAGCTTCAAATACTTCCGATATAAATGATTTAGATTCAACTGCATGCGAAACAAACAAGTGAGATTCAAATCCATGGAAAACACGAGATTTAGATTCAAATCACTGCCGAGTAGAAGTTTTAGCTTCAAATCCATGCGAAACAAATGATTTTGCTTCAAATACTTGGGATATAAATGATTTAGATTCAACTGCATGCGAAACAAACAAGTTTTATTCAAATCCATGCAAAACACGAGATTTAGATTCAAATCAATGCCGAGTAGACGTTTTAGCTTCAAATCCATGCGAAACAAATGATTTAGCTTCAAATACTTGCGATATAAACGATATAGATTCAAATGCATGCGAAACAAACGAGTTAGCTTCACAGTCATTCGAAACACATGATTTATCTTCAAATCAATGCGAAGTAGAAGGTTTAGTTTCAAATCCATGCGAAACAAATGATTTAGCTTCAAATACTTGCGATATAAATGATTTAGCTTCAACTGGTAGTGAAACAGGCGAGTTAGCATCAAATCCATGCGAAACACATGATTTATCTTCAAAGCAACGCGAAATAGAAGGATTAGCTTCAAAACCAGGCGAAACAAATGATATAGCTTCAAATACTTCCGGTATAAATGATTTAGCTTCAACTGGAAGCGAGATAATCGAGTTAGCGTCACATTCGTGCGAAACACATGATTTAGCTTCAAATCAATGCGAAGTAGAGGGTTTAGCTTCAAATCCAAGCGAAACAAATGATTTAGCTTCAAATACTTGCGATATAAATGATTTAGCTTCAACTGCATGCGAAACAATCGAGTTAAATTCAAATCCACGCGAAACACACGACAAAGCTTCGCATCAGTACAATGAAGAAGGTTTAGCTTCAAATCCATGCGAAACAAATGATTTAGCTTCAAATCCATGCGAAACAAATGATTTGTCTTCAAAGGAAAACGAAGTAGAAGGTTTAGCTTCAAATTCATGCGAAACAAATGATTTAGCTTCAAATCAATGCGAAGAAGAAGGGTTAGCTTCAAATCCAAGAGAAACAAATGATTTTGCTTCAAATACTTGCGATATAAATGATTTAGATTCAACTGCATGCGGAAACAAACAAGTTAGATTCAAGTCCATGCAAAACACGAGATTTAGATTCAAATCAATGCCGAGTAGAAGTTTTAGCTTCAAATCCATGCGAAACAAATGATTCAGCTTCAAATACTTGCGATATAAACGGTATAGCTTCAAACGCAAGCGAAACAAACGAGTTAGCTTCACAGTCATTCGAAACACATGATTTAGCTTCAAATCAATGCGAAGTAGAAGGTATAGCTTCAAATCCATGTAAAACAAAGGATTTAACTTCAAATTCTAGCGATATAAATGATTTGGCTTCAACTGGAAGCGAGACAAACGAGTTAACTTCACATTCATGCGAAACACATGATTTGTCTTCAAAGCAATGCGAAGTAGAAGGTTTAGCTTCAAATCCATGCGAAACAAACGAGTTAGCTTCAAATCCATACGAAACACATGATTTGTCTTCAAACCAATGCGAAGTAGAAGGTTCAGCTTCAAATCCATGCGAAACAAATGATTTAGCTTCCAATACTTACGATATAAATGATATAGCTTCAAATGCATGCGAAACAAACGAGTAAGCTACACATTCATTGGAAAGACATGATTTAACTTCAAATCAATGCGAAGTAAAAGGTTTAGCTTCAAATCCAAGCGAAACAAATGATTTAGCTTCAAATACTTGCGATATAAATGATTAGATTCAACTGCATGCTAAACAAACGAGTTAGCTTCAAATCCACGCGAAACAAATGATTTAGCTTCAAATACTTGCGATATAAATGATTTAGCTTCAACTGGAAGTGAAACAAGCGAGTTAGCTTCAAATCCATGCGAAACACATGATTTATCTTCAAAGCAACGCGAAGTAGGAGGATTAGCTTCAAATCCATGCGAAACACATGATTTAACTTCAAATCCACGCGGAGTAGAAGGTGTAACTTCAAATCCATGCGAAACAAATGATTTAGCTTCAAACGAATACGAAGTAGAAGGTTTAGCTTCAAATCCATGCCAAACGAATGATTTAACTTCAAATACTAGCGATATAAACGATATAGCTTCAAAACCATGCGAAACAAACGAGTCAGCTTCACATTCATTCGAAACACATGATTTAGCTTCAAATCAATGCGAAGAAGAATGTTTGGTTCAAATCCAAGAGAAACAAATGATTTTGCTTCAAATACTTGCGATATAAATGACTTAGATTCAACTGCATGCGAAACAAACAAGTTAGATTCAAATCCATGCAAAACACGAGATTTAGATTCAAATCAATGCCGAGTAGAAGATTTAGCTTCAAATCCATGCGAAACAATTGATTTAGATTCAAATAATTTCGATATAAATGATTTAGATTCAACTGCATGCGATACAAACGAGTTAGCTTCACATTCATTCGAAACACATGACTTAGGATCAAATCAATGCGAAGTAGAAGGTTCAGCTTCAAATCCAAGAGAAACAAATGATTTTGCTTCAAATACTTGCGCTATAAATGATTTAGATTCAACTGCATGCGAAACAAACAAGTTAGATACAAATCCATGCGAAAAACGAGATTTTGATTTAAATCAATGCGGAGTAGAATTTTTAGCTACAAATCCATGCGAAACAAATGATTTAGCTTCAAATACTTGCGATATAAACGATATAGCTTCAAATGCGTGCGATACAAACGAGTTAGCTTCACATTCATTCGAAACACATGACTTAGGATCAAATCAATGCGAAGTAGAAGGTTTAGCTTCAAATCCAAGAGAAACAAATGATTTTGCTTCAAATACTTGCGCTATAAATGATTTAGATTCAACTGCATGCGAAACAAACAAGTTAGATTCAAATCCATGCAAAACACGAGATTAATATTCACATCACTGCCGAGTAGAAGTTTTAGCTTCAAATCCATGCGAAACAAATGATTTAGCTTCAAATACTAGCGATATGAATGATATAGCTTCAACTGGAAGCGAAACCACCGAGTTAGCTTCAAATCCATGCGCAACACATGATTTGTCTTCAAAGCAATGCGAAGTAGAAGGTTCAGCTTCAAATCCATGCGAAACAAATGATTTAGCTTCCAATACTTACGATATAAATGATATAGCTTCAAATGCATGCGAAACAAACGAGTAAGCTACACATTCATTGGAAAGACATGATTTAACTTCAAATCAATGCGAAGTAAAAGGTTTAGCTTCAAATCCAAGAGAAACAAATGATTTAGCTTCAAATACTTGCGATATAAATGATTAGATTCAACTGCATGCTAAACAAACGAGTTAGCTTCAAATCCACGCGAAACAAATGATTTAGCTTCAAATACTTGCGATATAAAAGATTTAGATTCAACTGGAAGTGAAACAAGCGAGTTAGCTTCAAATCCATGCGAAACACATGATTTATCTTCAAAGCAACGCGAAGTAGAAGGATTAGCTTCAAATCCATGCGAAACACATGATTTAACTTCAAATCCACGCGGAGTAGAAGGTGTAACTTCAAATCCATGCGAAACAAATGATTTAGCATCAAATACTTGCGATATAAATGATTAGATTCAACTGCATGCTAAACAAACGAGTTAGCTTCAAATCCACGCGAAACAAATGATTTAGCTTCAAATACTTGCGATATAAAAGATTTAGCTTCAACTGGAAGTGAAACAAACGAGTAAGCTTCAAATCCATGCGAAACACATGATTTGTCTTCAAAGCAATGCGAAGTAGAAGGCTTAGCTTCAAATCCATGCGAAACAAACGAGTTAGCTTCAAATCCATGCGCAACACATGATTTGTCTTCAAAGCAATGCGAAGTAGAAGGTTTAGCTTCAAATCCATGCGAAACAAATGATTTAGCTTCCAATACTTACGATATAAATGATATAGCTTCAAATGCATGCGAAACAAACGAGTAAGCTACACACTCATTGGAAAGACATGATTTAACTTCAAATCAATGCGAAGTAAAAGGTTTAGCTTCAAATCCAAACGAAACAAATGATTTAGCTTCAATTACTTGCGATATAAATGATTAAATTCAACTGCATGCGAAACAAACAAGTTAGATTCAAATCCATGCAAAACACGAGATTTAGCTTCAAATCAATGCCTAGTAGATGGTTCAGCTTCAAATCCATGCGAAACAAATGATTTAACTTCAAATACTAGCGATATAAATGATATAGCTTCAATTGGATGCGAAACAAGCGAGTTATCTTCTAATCCATGCGAAACAAACGATTTACCTTCGAATACTAGCGATATAAATGATTTAGCTTCAGCTGGAAGCGAAACAAGCGAGTTAGCCTCTAATCCATGCGAAAAAAAACATTTAGCTTCAAATACTTGCGATATGAACGATATAGATTCAAATGCATGCGAAACAAACGAGTTAGCTTCAAATCCACGCGAAACACATGATTTGTCTTCAAAGGAATACGAAGTAGAATGTTTAGCTTCAAATCCATGCGAAACAAATTATTTAACTATATATAAAAGATTTAGATTCAACTGCATGCGAAACAAACAAGTTAGATTCAAATCCATGCAAAACACGAGATTTAGAATCAAATCAATGCCGAGTAGAAGTTTTAGCTTCAAATCCATGCGAAACAAATGATTTAGATTCAAATAATTGAAACAAGCGAGTTAGCTTCAAATCCACGCGAAACACATGATTTTTCTTCAAACGAATACGAAGTAGAAGGTTTAGCTTCAAATCGATGCGAAACAAATGATTTAACTTCAAATACTAGCGATATAAATGATATAGCTTCAACTGGAAGCGAAACAAGCGAGTTAGCTTCTAATCCATGCGAAACAAATGATTTAGCTTCAAATACGTGCGATATAAACGATATAGCTTCAAATCCATGCGAAACAAACGTGTCAGCTTCACATTCATTCGAAACACATGATTTAGCTTCAAATCAATGCGAAGAAGAAGGTTTGGTTCAAATCCAAGAGAAACAAATGATTTTGCTTCAAATACTTGCGATATAAATGATTTAGATTCAACTGCATGCGAAACAAACGAGTTAGCTTCAAATCCACGCGAAACACATGATTTGTCTTCAAAGGAATACGAAGTAGAAGGTTTAGCTTCAAATCCATGCGAAACAAATGATTTAACTTCAAATACTAGCGATATTAATGATATAGCTTCAACTGGAAGCGAAACAATCGAGTTAGCTTCAAATACATGCGAAATGCGTGATTTAGCTTCAAATCAATGCGGAGAAGAAAGTTTATCTTAAAGTCCAAGCGAAACAAATGATTTAGCTTCAAATACTTGCGATATAAATGATTAGATTCAACTGCATGCTAAACAAACGAGTTAGCTTCAAATCCACGCGAAACAAATGATTTAGCTTCAAATACTTGCGATATAAATGATTTAGCTTCAACTGGAAGTGAAACAAGCGAGTTAGCTTCAAATCCATGCGAAACACATGATTTATCTTCAAAGGAATACGAAGTAGAAGGTTTAGCTTCAAATCCATGCGAAACGAATGATTTAACTTCAAATACTAGCGATATAAATGATATAGCTTCAACTGGAAGCGAAACAAGCGAGGTAGATTCTAATCCATGCGAAACAAATGATTTAGCTTCAAATCAATGCGGAGAAGAAAGTTTAGCTTCAAATAAATGCGAAACAAATGATTTAGCTTCAAAGGCCAACGAATTAAATGATTTAGCTCCAACTGGAAGCGAAACATGCGAGTTAGCTTCAAATCCATGCG
Source organism: Megalopta genalis (assembly GCF_051020955.1). NCBI lineage: Eukaryota > Metazoa > Arthropoda > Insecta > Hymenoptera > Halictidae > Megalopta > Megalopta genalis. Next base: position 195,145 of record NW_027476149.1, read on the forward strand.
AAAGAAATGATTTACCTTCAAGTACTAGCGATATAAATGATTTAGCTTCATCTGGAAGCGAAACAAGCGAGTTAGCTTCAAATCCATGCGAAAAAAAAGATTTAGCTTGAAATACTTGCGACATAAATGATTTAGCTTCAACTGGAAGCGTAACAAGCGAGTTAGTTTCTAACCCATGCGAAACACATGATTTAGCTTCAAATACTAGCGACATAAATGATTTATCTTCAACTGGAAGCGAAACAAGCGAGTTAACTTCATGTCCAAGCGAAGCACATGATTTGTCTTCAAAGCAATGCGAAGTGAAGGATTAGCTTCAAATCCATGCGAAACAAATGATTTAGCTTCAAATACTTCCGATATAAATGATTTAGCTTCAACTGGAAGCGAGACAAACGAGTTAGCTTCACATTCATGCGAAACACATGATTTAGCTTCAAATCAATGCGAAGTAGAAGGTTTAGATTCAAATCCATGGAAACAAATGATTTACCTTCAAATACTAGCGATATAAGTGATTTAGCTTCAACTGTATGCGAGACAATCGAGTTAGATTCAAATCCACGCGAAACACATGACAAAGCTTCAAATCAGTGCGAGGTAGAAGGTTTGACTTCAAATCCATGCGAAACAAATGATTTAGCTTCAAATACTTGCGATATAAATGATTTAGCTTCAACTGGAAGCGAGACAGACGAGTTAGCTTCACATTCATGCGAAACACATGATTTAGTTTCACATGAATGCGAAGTAGAAGGTTTAGCTTCAAATCCATGCGAAACAAATGATTTAGCTTCAAATACTTGTGATGTAAATGATTTAGATTCAACTGCATGCGAAACAAACAAGTTAGATTCAAATCCATGCAAAACACGAGATTTAGATTCAAATCAATGCCGAGTAGAAGTTTCAGCTTCAAATCCATGCGAAACATATGATTTACCTTCAAATACTTGCGATATAAATAATTTAGATTCAACTGCATGCGAAACAAACAACTTAGATTCACATTCATTCGAATCACTTGATTTAGCTTCAAATCAATGCGAAGTAGAAGGTATAGCTTCAAATCCATGTAAAACAAAGGATTTAACTTCAAATTCTAGCGATATAAATGATTTGGCTTCAACTGGAAGCGAGACAAACGAGTTAACTTCACATTCATGCGAAACACATGATTTAGCTTCAAATCAATGCGAAGTAGAACGTTTAGCTTCAAATCCAAGCGAAACAAATGATTTTGCTTCAAATACTTGGGATATAAATGATTTAGATTCAACTGCATGCGAAACAAACAAGTTAGATTCAAATACATGCAAAACACGAGATTTAGATTCAAATCAATGCCGAGTATAAGTTTTAGCTTCAAATCCATGCGAAACAAATGATTTAGCTTCAAATACTTGCGATATAAATGATTTAGCTTCAACTGGAAGCGAAACAATCATGTTAGATTCAAATCCACGCGAAACACATGATTTATCTTCCAAGCAATGCGAAGTAGAAGGTTTAGCTTCAAATCCATGCGAAACAAATGATTTTGCTTCAAATACTTGCAATATAAATGATTTAGATTCAACTGCATGCGAAACAAACATGTTAGATTCAAATCCATGCAAAACACGATATTTAGATTCAAATCAATGCCGAGTAGAAGTTTCAGCTTCAAATCCATTCGAAACATATGATTTAGCTTCAAATACTTGCGATATAAACGATATTGATTCAAATGCATGTGAAACAAACGAGTTAGCTTCACAGTCATTCGAAACACATGACAAAGCTTCAAATCAGTGCGAGGTAGAAGGTTTGGCTTCAAATCCATGGGAAACAAATGATTTAGCTTCAAATACTTGCGATATATATGATTAATATTCAACTGGACGCGAAACAAACGAGTTAGCTTCAAATCCATGCAAACCACATGATTTAGCTTGAAATCAATGCAGAATAGAAGGTTTAGCGTCAAATGCATGCGAAACACATGATATAGCTTCAAATCAATGCGAAGTAGGTGGTTTAGCTTCAAATCCATAAGAAACAAATGATTTAGCAATAAATACTTGCGACATAAATGATTTATCTTCAACTGGATGCGAAACAAGCGAGTTAGCTTCTAAACCATGCGAAACACATGATTTAACTTCTAATCAATGCGGAGTAGAAGGCTTAGCTTCAAATCCGTTCGAAACAAATGATTTAGCTTCAAATACTTGAGACATAAATGATTTAGCTTCAACTGGAATCGAAACAAGCGAGTCAGTTTCTAACCCATGCGAAACACATGATTTAACTTCAAATCCACGCGGGAGTAGAGGTTTAGCTTCAAATCCATGCGAAACAAAAGATTTAGCTTCAAATACTTGCGGTATAAATGATTTAGCTTCAACTGGAAGCGAAACAAGCGAGTTAGTTTTCTAACCCATGCGAAACACATGATATAACTTCTAATCAATGCGGAGTAGAAGGTTTAGCTTCAAATCCATGCGAAACAAATGATTTAGCTTCAAATACTTGCGATATAAATGATTTAGATTCAACTGCATGCCAAACAAACAAGTTAGATTCAAATCCATGCAAAACACGAGATTTAGATTCAAATCACTGCCGAGTAGAAGTTTTAGCTTCAAATCCATGCGAAACAAATGATTTAGCTTCAAATACGTGCGATATAAACGATATTGATTCAAATGCATGCGAAACAAACGAGTTAGCTTCACAGTCATTCGAAACACATGATTTAGCTTCAAATCAATGCGACGTAGAATGTTTAGCTTCAAATCCATGCGAAACAAATGATTTAGCTTCAAATACCAGCGATATATATGATTTAGATTCAACTGGAAGCGAAACAAGCGAGTTAGCTCATGTCCATGCGAAGCACATGATTTATCTTCAAAGCAATGCGAAGTAGAAGGATTAGCTTCAAATCCATGCGAAACAAATGATTTAGCTTCAAATACTTGCGATATAAATGATTTAGCTTCAACCGGAAGCGAGACAAAAGAGTTAGCTTCACATTCATGCGAAACACATTATTTAGCTTCAATCAATGCGAGGTAAAACCATTGGCTTCAAATCCATGCGAAACAAATGATTTAGTTTCCAATACTTACAATATAAATGATATAGCTTCAAATGCATGCGAAACAAACGAGTAAGCTGCACATTCATTGGAAACACATGATTTAGTTTCAAATCAATGCGAAGTAAAAGGTTTAGCTTCAAATCCATGCGAAGCAAATGATTTAGCTTCAAAGACTTGCGATATACACGATATGGCTTCAAATGCATGCGAAACAAGCGAGTTAGCTTCACATTCATTCGAAACACATGATTTTAGCTTCAAATCAATGCGAAGAAGAAGGTTTAGCTTCAAATCCAAGAGAAACAAATGATTTTGCTTCAAATACTTGCGACATAAATGATTTAGATTCAACTGCATGCGAAACAAACAAGTTAGATTCAAATCCAAGCAAAACACGAGATTTAGATTCAAATCAATGCGAGTAGAAGTTTTAGCTTCAAATCCATGCGAAACACATGATTTAACTTCAAATCCATGCGGAGTAGAATGTTTACTTCAAATCATGCGAAACAAATGATTTAGCTTCAAATACTTCCGATATAAATGATTTAGAATCAACTGCATGCGAAACAAACAAGTGAGATTCAAATCCATGGAAAACACGAGATTTAGATTCAAATCACTGCCGAGTAGAAGTTTTAGCTTCAAATCCATGCGAAACAAATGATTTTGCTTCAAATACTTGGGATATAAATGATTTAGATTCAACTGCATGCGAAACAAACAAGTTTTATTCAAATCCATGCAAAACACGAGATTTAGATTCAAATCAATGCCGAGTAGACGTTTTAGCTTCAAATCCATGCGAAACAAATGATTTAGCTTCAAATACTTGCGATATAAACGATATAGATTCAAATGCATGCGAAACAAACGAGTTAGCTTCACAGTCATTCGAAACACATGATTTATCTTCAAATCAATGCGAAGTAGAAGGTTTAGTTTCAAATCCATGCGAAACAAATGATTTAGCTTCAAATACTTGCGATATAAATGATTTAGCTTCAACTGGTAGTGAAACAGGCGAGTTAGCATCAAATCCATGCGAAACACATGATTTATCTTCAAAGCAACGCGAAATAGAAGGATTAGCTTCAAAACCAGGCGAAACAAATGATATAGCTTCAAATACTTCCGGTATAAATGATTTAGCTTCAACTGGAAGCGAGACAATCGAGTAAGCGTCACATTCGTGCGAAACACATGATTTAGCTTCAAATCAATGCGAAGTAGAGGGTTTAGCTTCAAATCCAAGCGAAACAAATGATTTAGCTTCAAATACTTGCGATATAAATGATTTAGCTTCAACTGCATGCGAACAATCGAGTTAAATTCAAATCCACGCGAAACACACGACAAAGCTTCGCATCAGTACAATGAAGAAGGTTTAGCTTCAAATCCATGCGAAACAAATGATTTAGCTTCAAATCCATGCGAAACAAATGATTTGTCTTCAAAGGAAAACGAAGTAGAAGGTTTAGCTTCAAATCCATGCGAAACAAATGATTTAGCTTCAAATCAATGCGAAGAAGAAGGGTTAGCTTCAAATCCAAGAGAAACAAATGATTTTGCTTCAAATACTTGCGATATAAATGATTTAGATTCAACTGCATGCGGAAACAAACAAGTTAGATTCAAGTCCATGCAAAACACGAGATTTAGATTCAAATCAATGCCGAGTAGAAGTTTTAGCTTCAAATCCATGCGAAACAAATGATTCAGCTTCAAATACTTGCGATATAAACGGTATAGCTTCAAACGCAAGCGAAACAAACGAGTTAGCTTCACAGTCATTCGAAACACATGATTTAGCTTCAAATCAATGCGAAGTAGAAGGTATAGCTTCAAATCCATGTAAAACAAAGGATTTAACTTCAAATTCTAGCGATATAAATGATTTGGCTTCAACTGGAAGCGAGACAAACGAGTTAACTTCACATTCATGCGAAACACATGATTTAGCTTCAAATCAATGCGAAGTAGAAGGTTTAGCTTCAAATCCAAGCGAAACAAACGAGTTAGCTTCAAATACATGCGAAATGCGTGATTTAGCTTCAAATCAATGCAGAGAAGAAAGTTTAGCTTAAAATCCATGCGAAACAAATGATTTAGCTTCAAATACTTGCGATATAAATGATTTAGCTTCAACTGCATGCGAAACAAACGAGTTAGCTTCAAATCCATGCGAAACACATGATTTGTCTTCAAAGCAATGCGAAGTAGAAGGTTTAGCTTCAAATCCATGCGAAACAAACGAGTTAGCTTCAAATCCATACGAAACACATGATTTGTCTTCAAACCAATGCGAAGTAGAAGGTTCAGCTTCAAATCCATGCGAAACAAATGATTTAGCTTCCAATACTTACGATATAAATGATATAGCTTCAAATGCATGCGAAACAAACGAGTAAGCTACACATTCATTGGAAAGACATGATTTAACTTCAAATCAATGCGAAGTAAAAGGTTTAGCTTCAAATCCAAGCGAAACAAATGATTTAGCTTCAAATACTTGCGATATAAATGATTAGATTCAACTGCATGCTAAACAAACGAGTTAGCTTCAAATCCACGCGAAACAAATGATTTAGCTTCAAATACTTGCGATATAAATGATTTAGCTTCAACTGGAAGTGAAACAAGCGAGTTAGCTTCAAATCCATGCGAAACACATGATTTATCTTCAAAGCAACGCGAAGTAGGAGGATTAGCTTCAAATCCATGCGAAACACATGATTTAACTTCAAATCCACGCGGAGTAGAAGGTGTAACTTCAAATCCATGCGAAACAAATGATTTAGCTTCAAATACTTGCGATATAAATGATTTAGCTTCAACTGCATGCGAAACAAACGAGTTAGCTTCAAATCCATGCGAAACACATGATTTGTCTTCAAACGAATACGAAGTAGAAGGTTTAGCTTCAAATCCATGCCAAACGAATGATTTAACTTCAAATACTAGCGATATAAACGATATAGCTTCAAAACCATGCGAAACAAACGAGTCAGCTTCACATTCATTCGAAACACATGATTTAGCTTCAAATCAATGCGAAGAAGAATGTTTGGTTCAAATCCAAGAGAAACAAATGATTTTGCTTCAAATACTTGCGATATAAATGATTTAGATTCAACTGCATGCGAAACAAACAAGTTAGATTCAAATCCATGCAAAACACGAGATTTAGATTCAAATCAATGCCGAGTAGAAGATTTAGCTTCAAATCCATGCGAAACAATTGATTTAGATTCAAATAATTTCGATATAAATGATTTAGATTCAACTGCATGCGATACAAACGAGTTAGCTTCACATTCATTCGAAACACATGACTTAGGATCAAATCAATGCGAAGTAGAAGGTTCAGCTTCAAATCCAATAGAAACAAATGATTTTGCTTCAAATACTTGCGCTATAAATGATTTAGATTCAACTGCATGCGAAACAAACAAGTTAGATACAAATCCATGCGAAAAACGAGATTTTGATTTAAATCAATGCGGAGTAGAATTTTTAGCTACAAATCCATGCGAAACAAATGATTTAGCTTCAAATACTTGCGATATAAACGATATAGCTTCAAATGCGTGCGATACAAACGAGTTAGCTTCACATTCATTCGAAACACATGACTTAGGATCAAATCAATGCGAAGTAGAAGGTTTAGCTTCAAATCCAAGAGAAACAAATGATTTTGCTTCAAATACTTGCGCTATAAATGATTTAGATTCAACTGCATGCGAAACAAACAAGTTAGATTCAAATCCATGCAAAACACGAGATTAATATTCAAATCACTGCCGAGTAGAAGTTTTAGCTTCAAATCCATGCGAAACAAATGATTTAGCTTCAAATACTAGCGATATGAATGATATAGCTTCAACTGGAAGCGAAACCACCGAGTTAGCTTCAAATCCATGCGCAACACATGATTTGTCTTCAAAGCAATGCGAAGTAGAAGGTTCAGCTTCAAATCCATGCGAAACAAATGATTTAGCTTCCAATACTTACGATATAAATGATATAGCTTCAAATGCATGCGAAACAAACGAGTAAGCTACTCATTCATTGGAAAGACATGATTTAACTTCAAATCAATGCGAAGTAAAAGGTTTAGCTTCAAATCCAAGAGAAACAAATGATTTAGCTTCAAATACTTGCGATATAAATGATTAGATTCAACTGCATGCTAAACAAACGAGTTAGCTTCAAATCCACGCGAAACAAATGATTTAGCTTCAAATACTTGCGATATAAAAGATTTAGCTTCAACTGGAAGTGAAACAAGCGAGTTAGCTTCAAATCCATGCGAAACACATGATTTATCTTCAAAGCAACGCGAAGTAGAAGGATTAGCTTCAAATCCATGCGAAACACATGATTTAACTTCAAATCCACGCGGAGTAGAAGGTGTTACTTCAAATCCATGCGAAACAAATGATTTAGCATCAAATACTTGCGATATAAATGATTAGATTCAACTGCATGCTAAACAAACGAGTTAGCTTCAAATCCACGCGAAACAAATGATTTAGCTTCAAATACTTGCGATATAAAAGATTTAGCTTCAACTGGACGTGAAACAAACGAGTAAGCTTCAAATCCATGCGAAACACATGATTTGTCTTCAAAGCAATGCGAAGTAGAAGGCTTAGCTTCAAATCCATGCGAAACAAACGAGTTAGCTTCAAATCCATGCGCAACACATGATTTGTCTTCAAAGCAATGCGAAGTAGAAGGTTTAGCTTCAAATCCATGCGAAACAAATGATTTAGCTTCCAATACTTACGATATAAATGATATAGCTTCAAATGCATGCGAAACAAACGAGTAAGCTACACACTCATTGGAAAGACATGATTTAACTTCAAATCAATGCGAAGTAAAAGGTTTAGCTTCAAATCCAAACGAAACAAATGATTTAGCTTCAATTACTTGCGATATAAATGATTAAATTCAACTGCATGCGAAACAAACAAGTTAGATTCAAATCCATGCAAAAGACGAGATTTAGATTCAAATCAATGCCGAGTAGAAGTTTTAGCTTCAAATCCATGAGAAACAAATGATTTAGCTTCAAATACTAGTGATATGAATAATATAGCTTCAACTGGAAGCGAAACAAGCGAGTTAACTTCTAATCCATACGAAACAAATGATTTAGCTTCAAATACTTGCGATATAAACGATATAGCTTCAAACGCAAGCGAAACAAACGAGTTAGCTTCACAGTCATTCGAAACACATGATTTAGCTTCAAATCAATGCCTAGTAGATGGTTCAGCTTCAAATCCATGCGAAACAAATGATTTAACTTCAAATACTAGCGATATAAATGATATAGCTTCAATTGGATGCGAAACAAGCGAGTTATCTTCTAATCCATGCGAAACAAACGATTTACCTTCGAATACTAGCGATATAAATGATTTAGCTTCAGCTGGAAGCGAAACAAGCGAGTTAGCCTCTAATCCATGCGAAAAAAAACATTTAGCTTCAAATACTTGCGATATGAACGATATAGATTCAAATGCATGCGAAACAAACGAGTTAGCTTCAAATCCACGCGAAACACATGATTTGTCTTCAAAGGAATACGAAGTAGAATGTTTAGCTTCAAATCCATGCGAAACAAATTATTTAACTATATATAAAAGATTTAGATTCAACTGCATGCGAAACAAACAAGTTAGATTCAAATCCATGCAAAACACGAGATTTAGAATCAAATCAATGCCGAGTAGAAGTTTTAGCTTCAAATCCATGCGAAACAAATGATTTAGATTCAAATAATTGAAACAAGCGAGTTAGCTTCAAATCCACGCGAAACACATGATTTTTCTTCAACGAATACGAAGTAGAAGGTTTAGCTTCAAATCGATGCGAAACAAATGATTTAACTTCAAATACTAGCGATATAAATGATATAGCTTCAACTGGAAGCGAAACAAGCGAGTTAGCTTCTAATCCATGCGAAACAAATGATTTAGCTTCAAATACGTGCGATATAAACGATATAGCTTCAAATCCATGCGAAACAAACGTGTCAGCTTCACATTCATTCGAAACACATGATTTAGCTTCAAATCAATGCGAAGAAGAAGGTTTGGTTCAAATCCAAGAGAAACAAATGATTTTGCTTCAAATACTTGCGATATAAATGATTTAGATTCAACTGCATGCGAAACAAACGAGTTAGCTTCAAATCCACGCGAAACACATGATTTGTCTTCAAAGGAATACGAAGTAGAAGGTTTAGCTTCAAATCCATGCGAAACAAATGATTTAACTTCAAATACTAGCGATATTAATGATATAGCTTCAACTGGAAGCGAAACAATCGAGTTAGCTTCAAATACATGCGAAATGCGTGATTTAGCTTCAAATCAATGCGGAGAAGAAAGTTTATCTTAAAGTCCAAGCGAAACAAATGATTTAGCTTCAAATACTTGCGATATAAATGATTAGATTCAACTGCATGCTAAACAAACGAGTTAGCTTCAAATCCACGCGAAACAAATGATTTAGCTTCAAATACTTGCGATATAAATGATTTAGCTTCAACTGGAAGTGAAACAAGCGAGTTAGCTTCAAATCCATGCGAAACACATGATTTATCTTCAAAGGAATACGAAGTAGAAGGTTTAGCTTCAAATCCATGCGAAACGAATGATTTAACTTCAAATACTAGCGATATAAATGATATAGCTTCAACTGGAAGCGAAACAAGCGAGGTAGATTCTAATCCATGCGAAACAAATGATTTAGCTTCAAATCAATGCGGAGAAGAAAGTTTAGCTTCAAATAAATGCGAAACAAATGATTTAGCTTCAAAGGCCAACGAATTAAATGATTTAGCTCCAACTGGAAGCGAAACATGCGAGTTAGCTTCAAATCCATGCGAAAGAAATGATTTACCTTCAAGTACTAGCGATATAAATGATTTAGCTTCATCTGGAAGCGAAACAAGCGAGTTAGCTTCAAATCCATGCGAAAAAAAAGATTTAGCTTGAAATACTTGCGACATAAATGATTTAGCTTCAACTGGAAGCGTAACAAGCGAGTTAGTTTCTAACCCATGCGAAACACATGATTTAGCTTCAAATACTAGCGACATAAATGATTTATCTTCAACTGGAAGCGAAACAAGCGAGTTAACTTCATGTCCAAGCGAAGCACATGATTTATCTTCAAAGCAATGCGAAGTGAAGGATTAGCTTCAAATCCATGCGAAACAAATGATTTAGCTTCAAATACTTCCGATATAAATGATTTAGCTTCAACTGGAAGCGAGACAAACGAGTTAGCTTCACATTCATGCGAAACACATGATTTAGCTTCAAATCAATGCGAAGTAGAAGGTTTAGATTCAAATCCATGGAAACAAATGATTTACCTTCAAATACTAGCGATATAAGTGATTTAGCTTCAACTGTATGCGAGACAATCGAGTTAGATTCAAATCCACGCGAAACACATGACAAAGCTTCAAATCAGTGCGAGGTAGAAGGTTTGACTTCAAATCCATGCGAAACAAATGATTTAGCTTCAAATACTTGCGATATAAATGATTTAGCTTCAACTGGAAGCGAGACAGACGAGTTAGCTTCACATTCATGCGAAACACATGATTTAGTTTCACATCAATGCGAAGTAGAAGGTTTAGCTTCAAATCCATGCGAAACAAATGATTTTGCTTCAAATACTTGTGATGTAAATGATTTAGATTCAACTGCATGCGAAACAAACAAGTTAGATTCAAATCCATGCAAAACACGAGATTTAGATTCAAATCAATGCCGAGTAGAAGTTTCAGCTTCAAATCCATGCGAAACATATGATTTACCTTCAAATACTTGCGATATAAATAATTTAGATTCAACTGCATGCGAAACAAACAACTTAGATTCACATTCATTCGAATCACTTGATTTAGCTTCAAATCAATGCGAAGTAGAAGGTATAGCTTCAAATCCATGTAAAACAAAGGATTTAACTTCAAATTCTAGCGATATAAATGATTTGGCTTCAACTGGAAGCGAGACAAACGAGTTAACTTCACATTCATGCGAAACACATGATTTAGCTTCAAATCAATGCGAAGTAGAAGGTTTAGCTTCAAATCCAAGCGAAACAAATGATTTTGCTTCAAATACTTGGGATATAAATGATTTAGATTCAACTGCATGCGAAACAAACAAGTTAGATTCAAATACATGCAAAACACGAGATTTAGATTCAAATCAATGCCGAGTATAAGTTTTAGCTTCAAATCCATGCGAAACAAATGATTTAGCTTCAAATACTTGCGATATAAATGATTTAGCTTCAACTGGAAGCGAAACAATCATGTTAGATTCAAATCCACGCGAAACACATGATTTATCTTCCAAGCAATGCGAAGTAGAAGGTTTAGCTTCAAATCCATGCGAAACAAATGATTTTGCTTCAAATACTTGCAATATAAATGATTTAGATTCAACTGCATGCGAAACAAACATGTTAGATTCAAATCCATGCAAAACACGAGATTTAGATTCAAATCAATGCCGAGTAGAAGTTTCAGCTTCAAATCCATTCGAAACATATGATTTAGCTTCAAATACTTGCGATATAAACGATATTGATTCAAATGCATGTGAAACAAACGAGTTAGCTTCACAGTCATTCGAAACACATGACAAAGCTTCAAATCAGTGCGAGGTAGAAGGTTTGGCTTCAAATCCATGGGAAACAAATGATTTAGCTTCAAATACTTGCGATATATATGATTAATATTCAACTGGACGCGAAACAAACGAGTTAGCTTCAAATCCATGCAAACCACATGATTTAGCTTGAAATCAATGCAGAATAGAAGGTTTAGCGTCAAATGCATGCGAAACACATGATATAGCTTCAAATCAATGCGAAGTAGGTGGTTTAGCTTCAAATCCATAAGAAACAAATGATTTAGCAATAAATACTTGCGACATAAATGATTTATCTTCAACTGGATGCGAAACAAGCGAGTTAGCTTCTAAACCATGCGAAACACATGATTTAACTTCTAATCAATGCGGAGTAGAAGGCTTAGCTTCAAATCCGTTCGAAACAAATGATTTAGCTTCAAATACTTGAGACATAAATGATTTAGCTTCAACTGGAATCGAAACAAGCGAGTCAGTTTCTTACCCATGCGAAACACATGATTTAACTTCAAATCCACGCGGAGTAGAAGGTTTAGCTTCAAATCCATGCGAAACAAAAGATTTAGCTTCAAATACTTGCGGTATAAATGATTTAGCTTCAACTGGAAGCGAAACAAGCGAGTTAGTTTCTAACCCATGCGAAACACATGATATAACTTCTAATCAATGCAGAGTAGAAGGTTTAGCTTCAAATCCATGCGAAACAAATGATTTAGCTTCAAATACTTGCGATATAAATGATTTAGATTCAACTGCATGCCAAACAAACAAGTTAGATTCAAATCCATGCAAAACACGAGATTTAGATTCAAATCACTGCCGAGTAGAAGTTTTAGCTTCAAATCCATGCGAAACAAATGATTTAGCTTCAAATACGTGCGATATAAACGATATTGATTCAAATGCATGCGAAACAAACGAGTTAGCTTCACAGTCATTCGAAACACATGATTTAGCTTCAAATCAATGCGACGTAGAATGTTTAGCTTCAAATCCATGCGAAACAAATGATTTAGCTTCAAATACCAGCGATATATATGATTTAGATTCAACTGGAAGCGAAACAAGCGAGTTAGCTTCATGTCCATGCGAAGCACATGATTTATCTTCAAAGCAATGCGAAGTAGAAGGATTAGCTTCAAATCCATGCGAAACAAATGATTTAGCTTCAAATACTTCCGATATAAATGATTTAGCTTCAACTGGAAGCGAGACAAACGAGTTAGTTTCACATTCATGGGAAACACATGATTTAGCTTCAAATCAATGCGAGGTAAAAGCTTTGGCTTCAAATCCAAGCGCAACAAATGATTTAGCTTGAAGTACTTGCGGTATAAATGATTTAGCTTCAACTGGAAGCGAATCGTGCGAGTTAGCATCTAATCCATGCGAAAGAAATGATTTAGCTTCAAATACTTGCGATATAAACGATATAGCTTCAAATGCATGCCAAACAAACGAGTTAGCTTCACATTCATTAGAAACACATGATTTAGCTTCAAATCAATGCGTAGAAGAAGGTTTAGCTTCAAATCCAAGAGAAACAAATAATTTAGCTTCAAATACTTCCGATATAAATGATTTAGCTTCAACTGGAAGCGAGACAAACGAGTTAGCTTCACATTCATGCGAAACAAATGATTTAGCTTCAAATACTTGCGATATAAACGATATAGATTCAAATGCATGCGAAACAAACGAGTTAGCTTCACGTTCATTCGAAGCAAATGATTTAGCTTCAAATCAATGCGAAGTAAAAGGTTTAGCTTCATATCCATGCGAAACAAATGATTTAGCTTCAAATACTTGCGATATAAATGATTTAGCTTCAACTGGAAGCGAAACAAACGAGCCAGCTTCACATTCATGCGAAACACATGATTTAGCTTCAAATGAATACGAGGTAAAAGCTTTGGCTTCAAATCCATGCGAAACAAATGATTTAGCTTCAAATACTTGCAATATAAATGATTTAGATTCAACTGCATGCGAAACAAACAACTTAGATTCACATTCATTCGAAACACATGAAATAGCTTCAAATCAATGCGAAGAAGAAGGTTTAGCTACAAATCCAAGCGAAACAAATGATTTAGCTTCAAATACTTGCGATATAAATGATTTAGATTCAACTCCATGCGAAACAACCGAGATAGCTTCAAATCGACGCGAAACACATGATTTATCTTCCATGCATTGCGAAGTAGAAGGTTTTGCTTCAAATCCATGCGAAACAAATGATTTAGCTTCAAATACTTGCGATATAAATGATTCAGATTCAACTGCATGCGAAACAAACAAGTTAGATTCAAATCCATGCGAAACAAATGATTTTGCTTCAAATACTTGCGATATAAACGATATAGCTTCAAATGCATGCGAAACAAACGAGTTAGCTTCACATTCATTCGAAACACATGATTTAGCTTCAAATCAATGCGTAGTAGAAGGTTTAGTTTCAAATCCATGCGAAACAAATGATTTACCTTCAAATACTAGCGATATAAGTGATTTAGCTTCAACTGTATGCGAAACAATCGAGTTAGATTCAAATCCACGCGAAACACATGACAAAGCTTCAAATCAGTGCGAGGTAGAAGGTTTGGCTTCAAATTCATGCGAATCAAATTATTTACCTTCAAATACTTGCGATATAAATAATTTAGATTCAACTGCATGCGAAACAAACAAGTTAGATTCAAATCCATGCAAAACACGAGATTTAGATTCAAATCACTGCCGAGTAGAAGTTTTAGCTTCAAATCCATGCGAAACAAATGATTTAGCTTCAAATAATTGCGATATAAACGATATTGATTCAAATGCATGCGAAAAAAACAAGTTAGATTCAAATACATACAAAACACGAGATTTAGATTCAAATCAATGCCGAGTATAAGTTTTAGCTTCAAATCCATGCGAAACAAATGATTTAGCTTCAAATACTTGCGATATAAATGATTTAGCTTCAACTGGAAGCGAAACAATCATGTTAGATTCAAATCCACGCGAAACACATGATTTATCTTCCAAGCAATGTGACGTAGAAGGTTTAGCTTCAAATCCATGCGAAACAAATGATTTAGCTTCAAATACTTGCGATATAAATGATTTAGCTTCAACTGCATGCGAAACAATTGAGTTAGATTCAAATCCATGCGAAACACATGACAAAGCTTCAAATCAGTGCGAGGTAGAAGGTTTAGCTTCAAATCCATGCGAAACAAACGAGTTAGTTTCACAGTCATTCGAAACACAAGATTTAGCTTCAAATCAATGCGGAGTAGCAGTATTATCTTCAAATACACGCGAAACAAACGATTTAGCTTCAAATACTTGCGATATAAGTGATTTAGCTTCAACTGGATGCGAAACAAGCGAGTTAGCTTCTAAACCATGCGAAACACATGATTTAACTTCTAATCAATGCGGAGTAGAAGGTTTAGCTTCAAATCCATTCGAAACAAATGATTTAGCTTCAAATACTTGCGACATAAATGATTTATCTTCAACTGGAATCGAAACAAGCGAGTTAGTTTCTAACCCATGCGAAACACATGATTTAACTTCAAATCCACGCGAAGTAGAAGGTTTCGCTTCAAATCCATGCGAAACAAATGATTTAGCTTCAAATACTTGCGATATAAATGATTTAACTTCAACTGTATGCGAAACAATCAGGTTAGATTCAAATCCACGCGAAACACATGACAAAGCTTCAAATCAGTGCGAAGTAGAAGGTATAGCTTCAAATCCATGTAAAACAAATGATTTAACTTCAAATACTAGCGATATAAATGATTAAGCTTCAACTGGAAGCGAAACAAGCGAGTTAGCTTCTAATCCACGCGAAACGAATGATTTAGCTTCAAATACTTGCGATATAAATGATTTAGATTCAACTGCATGCGAAACAAACAAGTTAGATTCAAATCCATGCGAAAAACGAGACATAGATTTAAATCAATGCGGAGTAGACGTTTTAGCTACAAATCCATTCGAAACCAATGATTTAGCTTCAAATACTTGCGATATAAACGATATAGCTTCAAATGCATGCCAAACAAACGAGTTAGCTTCACATTCATTCGAAACACATGATTTAGCTTCAAATCAATGCGAAGAAGAAGGTTTAGCTTCAAATCCATTGGAAACAAATGATTTAGCTTCAAATACTCGCGATATAAATGATTTAGCATCAACTGCATGCGAAACAATCGAGTTAGATTCAAATCCATGCGAAACACATGATTTATCTTCAAATCAATGCGAAGTAGAAGATTTAGCTTCAAATGCATGCGAAATAAATGATTTAGCTTCAAATACTTGCGATATAAATGATTTAGCTTCAACTGCATGCGAAACATTCGAGTTAGATTCAAATCCATGCGAAACACATGATTTAGCATCAAATCAATGCGAAGAAGAAGGATTAGCCTTAAATCCATGCGAAACAAATGATTTAGCTTCAAATACTAGCGATACGAATGATATAGCTTCAACTGGGAGCGAAACAAGCGAGTTAGCTTCTAATCCATGCGAAACAAGTGATTTAGCTTCAAATACTTGCGATATAAACGATATAGCTTCAAACGCAAGCGAAACAAACGAGTTAGCTTCACAGTCATTCGAAACACATGATTTAGCTTCAACTCAATGCCTAGTAGATGGTTCAGCTTCAAATCCATGCGAAACAAATGATTCAGCTTCAAATACTAGCGATACGAATGATATAGCTTCAACTGGAAGCGAAACAAGCGAGTTAGATTCAAATCCATGCGAAACACATGATTTGTCTTCAAAGGAACACGAAGTAGAAGGTTTAGCTTCAAATCCATGTAAAAAAAATGATTTAACTTCAAATACTAGCGATATAAATGATTAAGCTTCAACTGGAAGCGAAACAAGCGAGTTAGCTTCTAATCCATGCGAAACGAATGATTTAGCTTCAAATACTTGCGATATAAACGATATAGCTTCACATGCATGCGATACAAACGAGTTAGCTTCACATTCATTCGAAACACATGACTTAGGATCAAATCAATGCGAAGTAGAAGGTTTAGCTTCAAATCCATGCGAAACAAATGATTTAGTTTCAAATACTAGCGATATAAATGATATAGCTTCAACTGGAAGCGAAACAAGCGAGTTAGATTCTAATCCATGCGAAACAAATGATTTAGCTTCAAATACTTGCGATATAAATGATTTAACTTCAACTAGATGCGAATCAAGCGAGTTAGCTTCTCATCCATGCGAAACAAATGATTTAGCTTCAAATCAATGCGGAGAAGAAAGATTAGCTTCAAATAAATGCGAAACAAATGATTTAGCTTCAAATACCAGCGATATAAATGATTGAGCATTAACTGGAAGCGGAACAAGCGAGTTAGCTTCAAATCCATGCGAAACACATGATTTGTCTTCAATGGAATACGAAGTAGAAGGTTTAGCTTCAAATCCATGTAAAACAAATGATTTAACTTCAAATACTAGCGATATAAATGATTAAGCTTCAACTGGAAGCGAAACAAGCGAGTTAGCTTCTAATCCATGCGAAACGAATGATTTAGCTTCAAATACTTGCGATATAAACGATATAGCTTCACATGCATGCGATACAAACGAGTTAGCTTCACATTCATTCGAAACACATGACTTAGGATCAAATCAATGCGAAGTAGAAGGTTTAGCTTCAAATCCATGCGAAACAAATGATTTAGTTTCAAATACTAGCGATATAAATGATATAGCTTCAACTGGAAGCGAAACAAGCGAGTTAGATTCTAATCCATGCGAAACAAATGATTTAGCTTCAAATACTTGCGATATAAATGATTTAACTTCAACTAGATGCGAATCAAGCGAGTTAGCTTCTCATCCATGCGAAACAAATGATTTAGCTTCAAATACTTGCGATTTAAATGACTTAGCTCCAATTGGGAGCGAAACAGGCGAGTTAGCTTCGAATCCGGGCGAAACAAATAATTTAGCTTCAAATCAATGCGGAGAAGAAAGATTAGCTTCAAATAAATGCGAAACAAATGATTTAGCTTCAAATACCAGCGATATAAATGATTGAGCATTAACTGGAAGCGGAACAAGCGAGTTAGCTTCAAATCCATGCGAAACACATGATTTGTCTTCAATGGAATACGAAGTAGAAGGTTTAGCTTCAAATCCATGTAAAACAAATGATTTAACTTCAAATACTAGCGATATAAATGATATAGCTTCAACTGGAAGCGAAAGAAGCGAGTTAGATTCTTATCCATGCGAAACAAATGATTTAGCTTCAAATACTTGCGATATAAATGATTTAACTTCAACTAGATGCGAATCAAGCGAGTTAGCTTCTCATCCATGCGAAACAAATGATTTAGCTTCAAATACTTGCGATTTAAATGACTTAGCTCCAATTGGGAGCGAAACAGGCGAGTTAGCTTCGAATCCGGGCGAAACAAATAATTTAGCTTCAAATCAATGCGGAGAAGAAAGATTAGCTTCAAATAAATGCGAAACAAATGATTTAGCTTCAAATACCAGCGATATAAATGATTTAGCTCCAACTGGAAGCGGAACATGCGAGTTAGCTTCAAATCCATGCGAACCAAATGATTCAGCTTCAAATACTTGCGATATAAATGATTGAGCATTAACTGGAAGCGAAACAAGCGAGTTAGCTTCAAATCCATGCGAAACACATGATTTGTCTTCAATGGAATACGAAGTAGAAGGTTTAGCTTCAAATCCATGTAAAACAAATGATTTAACTTCAAATACTAGCGATATAAATGATTAAGCTTCAACTGGAAGCGAAACAAGCGAGTTAGCTTCTAATCCATGCGAAACGAATGATTTAGCTTCAAATACTTGCGATATAAACGATATAGCTTCAAATGCATGCGGAACAAACGAGTTAGCTTCACATTCATTCGTAACACATGATTTAGCTTCAAATCAATGCGAAGAAGAAGGTTTAGCTTCAAATCCAAGCGAAACAAATTATTTTACTTCAAATACTTGCGATATAAATGATTTAGATTCAACTGCATGAGAAACAAACAAGTTAGATTAAAATCCATGCGAAAAACGAGATTTATATTTAAATCAATGCGGAGTAGAAGGTTTAGCTTCAAATCCATGCGAAACAAATGATTTAGTTTCAAATACTAGCGATATAAATGATATAGCTTCAACTGGAAGCGAAACAAGCGAGTTAGATTCTAATCCATGCGAAACAAATGATTTAGCTTCAAATACTTGCGATATAAATGATTTAACTTCAACTAGATGCGAATCAAGCGAGTTAGCTTCTCATCCATGCGAAACAAATGATTTAGCTTCAAATACTTGCGATTTAAATGACTTAGCTCCAATTGGGAGCGAAACAGGCGAGTTAGCTTCGAATCCGGGCGAAACAAATAATTTAGCTTCAAATCAATGCGGAGAAGAAAGATTAGCTTCAAATAAATGCGAAACAAATGATTTAGCTTCAAATACCAGCGATATAAATGATTGAGCATTAACTGGAAGCGGAACAAGCGAGTTAGCTTCAAATCCATGCGAAACACATGATTTGTCTTCAATGGAATACGAAGTAGAAGGTTTAGCTTCAAATCCATGTAAAACAAATGATTTAACTTCAAATACTAGCGATATAAATGATTAAGCTTCAACTGGAAGCGAAACAAGCGAGTTAGCTTCTAATCCATGCGAAACGAATGATTTAGCTTCAAATACTTGCGATATAAACGATATAGCTTCACATGCATGCGATACAAACGAGTTAGCTTCACATTCATTCGAAACACATGACTTAGGATCAAATCAATGCGAAGTAGAAGGTTTAGCTTCAAATCCATGCGAAACAAATGATTTAGTTTCAAATACTAGCGATATAAATGATATAGCTTCAACTGGAAGCGAAACAAGCGAGTTAGATTCTAATCCATGCGAAACAAATGATTTAGCTTCAAATACTTGCGATATAAATGATTTAACTTCAACTAGATGCGAATCAAGCGAGTTAGCTTCTCATCCATGCGAAACAAATGATTTAGCTTCAAATACTTGCGATTTAAATGACTTAGCTCCAATTGGGAGCGAAACAGGCGAGTTAGCTTCGAATCCGGGCGAAACAAATAATTTAGCTTCAAATCAATGCGGAGAAGATAGATTAGCTTCAAATAAATGCGAAAAAAATGATTTAGCTTCAAATACCAGCGATATAAATGATTGAGCATTAACTGGAAGCGGAACAAGCGAGTTAGCTTCAAATCCATGCGAAACACATGATTTGTCTTCAATGGAATACGAAGTAGAAGGTTTAGCTTCAAATCCATGTAAAACAAATGATTTAACTTCAAATACTAGCGATATAAATGATATAGCTTCAACTGGAAGCGAAACAAGCGAGTTAGATTCTTATCCATGCGAAACAAATGATTTAGCTTCAAATACTTGCGATATAAATGATTTAACTTCAACTAGATGCGAATCAAGCGAGTTAGCTTCTCATCCATGCGAAACAAATGATTTAGCTTCAAATACTTGCGATTTAAATGACTTAGCTCCAATTGGGAGCGAAACAGGCGAGTTAGCTTCGAATCCGGGCGAAACAAATAATTTAGCTTCAAATCAATGCGGAGAAGAAAGATTAGCTTCAAATAAATGCGAAACAAATGATTTAGCTTCAAATACCAGCGATATAAATGATTTAGCTCCAACTGGAAGCGGAACATGCGAGTTAGCTTCAAATCCATGCGAACCAAATGATTCAGCTTCAAATACTTGCGATATAAATGATTGAGCATTAACTGGAAGCGAAACAAGCGAGTTAGCTTCAAATCCATGCGAAACACATGATTTGTCTTCAATGGAATACGAAGTAGAAGGTTTAGCTTCAAATCCATGTAAAACAAATGATTTAACTTCAAATACTAGCGATATAAATGATTAAGCTTCAACTGGAAGCGAAACAAGCGAGTTAGCTTCTAATCCATGCGAAACGAATGATTTAGCTTCAAATACTTGCGATATAAACGATATAGCTTCAAATGCATGCGGAACAAACGAGTTAGCTTCACATTCATTCGTAATACATGATTTAGCTTCAAATCAATGCGAAGAAGAAGGTTTAGCTTCAAATCCAAGCGAAACAAATTATTTTACTTCAAATACTTGCGATATAAATGATTTAGATTCAACTGCATGAGAAACAAACAAGTTAGATTAAAATCCATGCGAAAAACGAGATTTATATTTAAATCAATGCGGAGTAGAAGTTTTAGCTACAAATCCATTCGAAACAAATGATTTAGCATCAAATACTTGCGATATAAACGATATAGCTTCAAATGCATGCGATACAAACGAGTTAGCTTCACATTCATTCGAAACACATGATTTAGGTTCAAATCAATGCTAAGTAGAAGGTTTAACTTCAAAACGATGCGAAACAAATGATTTAGCTTCAAATACTTGCAATATAAATGATTTAGCTTCAACTGCATGCGAAACAATCGAGTTAGATTCACATTCATGCGAAACACATGATTTATCTTCAAAGCAACGCGAAGTAGAAGGTTAGCTCCAAATCCATTCGAAACAAATGATTTAGCTTCAAATACTTGCGATATAAATGATTTAGCATCAACTGCATGCGAAACAATCGAGTTAGATTCAAATCCATGCGAAACACATGATTTATCTTCAAATCAATACGAAGTAGAAGATTTAGCTTCAAATGCATGCGAAATAAATGATTTAGCTTCAAATACTTGCGTTATAAATGATTTAGCTTCAACTGCATGCGAAACCTTCGAGTTAGATTCAAATCCATGCGAAACACATGATTTATCTACAAAGCAACGCGAAGTAGAAGGTTTATCTTCAAATCCATGCGAAAAAATGATTTAGCTTCAAATACTTGCGATATAAATGATTTAGCTTCAATTGGAAGCGATACAAGCGAGTTAGCTTCTAATCCATGCGAAAAAAAAGATTAAGCTTCAAATACTTGCGATATAAACGATATAGCTTCAAATGCATGCCAAACAAACGAGTTAGCTTCACATTCATTCGAAACACATGATTTAGCTTCAAATCAATGCGAAGAAGAAGGTTTAGCTTCAAATCCATTCGAAACAAATGATTTAGCTTCAAATACTTGCGATATAAATGATTTAGCATCAACTGCATGCGAAACAATCGAGTTAGATTCAAATCCATGCGAAACACATGATTTATCTTCAAATCAATGCGAAGTAGAAGATTTAGCTTCAAATGCATGCGAAATAAATGATTTAGCTTCAAATACTTGCGATATAAATGATTTAGCTTCAACTGCATGCGAAATATTCGAGTTAGATTCAAATCCATGCGAAACACATGATTTAGCATCAAATCAATGCGAAGAAGAAGGATTAGCCTTAAATCCATGCGAAACAAATGATTTAGCTTCAAATACTAGCGATATGAATGATATAGCTTCAACTGGGAGCGAAACAAGCGAGTTAGCTTCTAATCCATGCGAAACAAGTGATTTAGCTTCAAATACTTGCGATATAAACGATATAGCTTCAAATGCATGCGATACAAACGAGTTAGCTTCACATTCATTCGAAACACATGACTTAGGTTCAAATCAATGCTAAGTAGAAGGTTTAACTTCAAAACGATGCGAAACAAATGATTTAGCTTCAAATACTTGCAATATAAATGATTTAGCTTCAACTGCATGCGAAACAATCGAGTTAGATTCACATTCATGCGAAACACATGATTTATCTTCAAAGCAACGCGAAGTAGAAGGTTAGCTCCAAATCCATTCGAAACAAATGATTTAGCTTCAAATACTTGCGATATAAATGATTTAGCATCAACTGCATGCGAAACAATCGAGTTAGATTCAAATCCATGCGAAACACATGATTTATCTTCAAATCAATACGAAGTAGAAGATTTAGCTTCAAATGCATGCGAAATAAATGATTTAGCTTCAAATACTTGCGTTATAAATGATTTAGCTTCAACTGCATGCGAAACCTTCGTGTTAGATTCAAATCCATGCGAAACACATGATTTATCTACAAAGCAACGCGAAGTAGAAGGTTTATCTTCAAATCCATGCGAAAAAATGATTTAGCTTCAAATACTTGCGATATAAATGATTTAGCTTCAATTGGAAGCGATACAAGCGAGTTAGCTTCTAATCCATGCGAAAAAAAAGATTAAGCTTCAAATACTTGCGATATAAACGATATAGCTTCAAATGCATGCCAAACAAACGAGTTAGCTTCACATTCATTCGAAACACATGATTTAGCTTCAAATCAATGCGAAGAAGAAGGTTTAGCTTCAAATCCATTCGAAACAAATGATTTAGCTTCAAATACTTGCGATATAAATGATTTAGCATCAACTGCATGCGAAACAATCGAGTTAGATTCAAATCCATGCGAAACACATGATTTATCTTCAAATCAATGCGAAGTAGAAGATTTAGCTTCAAATGCATGCGAAATAAATGATTTAGCTTCAAATACTTGCGATATAAATGATTTAGCTTCAACTGCATGCGAAACATTCGAGTTAGATTCAAATCCATGCGAAACACATGATTTAGCATCAAATCAATGCGAAGAAGAAGGATTAGCCTTAAATCCATGCGAAACAAATGATTTAGCTTCAAATACTAGCGATATGAATGATATAGCTTCAACTGGGAGCGAAACAAGCGAGTTAGCTTCTAATCCATGCGAAACAAGTGATTTAGCTTCAAATACTTGCGATATAAACGATATAGCTTCAAACGCAAGCGAAACAAACGAGTTAGCTTCACAGTCATTCGAAACACATGATTTAGCTTCAACTCAATGCCTAGTAGATGGTTCAGCTTCAAATCCATGCGAAACAAATGATTCAGCTTCAAATACTAGCGATATGAATGATATAGCTTCAACTGGAAGCGAAACAAGCGAGTTAGATTCAAATCCATGCGAAACACATGATTTGTCTTCAAAGGAACACGAAGTAGAAGGTTTAGCTTCAAATCCATGTAAAAAAAATGATTTAACTTCAAATACTAGCGATATAAATGATTAAGCTTCAACTGGAAGCGAAACAAGCGAGTTAGCTTCTAATCCATGCGAAACGAATGATTTAGCTTCAAATACTTGCGATATAAACGATATAGCTTCACATGCATGCGATACAAACGAGTTAGCTTCACATTCATACGAAACACATGACTTAGGATCAAATCAATGCGAAGTAGAAGGTTTAGCTTCAAATCCATGCGAAACAAATGATTTAGTTTCAAATACTAGCGATATAAATGATATAGCTTCAACTGGAAGCGAAACAAGCGAGTTAGATTCTAATCCATGCGAAACAAATGATTTAGCTTCAAATACTTGCGATATAAATGATTTAACTTCAACTAGATGCGAATCAAGCGAGTTAGCTTCTCATCCATGCGAAACAAATGATTTAGCTTCAAATACTTGCGATTTAAATGACTTAGCTCCAATTGGGAGCGAAACAGGCGAGTTAGCTTCGAATCCGGGCGAAACAAATAATTTAGCTTCAAATCAATGCGGAGAAGATAGATTAGCTTCAAATAAATGCGAAAAAAATGATTTAGCTTCAAATACCAGCGATATAAATGATTGAGCATTAACTGGAAGCGGAACAAGCGAGTTAGCTTCAAATCCATGCGAAACACATGATTTGTCTTCAATGGAATACGAAGTAGAAGGTTTAGCTTCAAATCCATGTAAAACAAATGATTTAACTTCAAATACTAGCGATATAAATGATATAGCTTCAACTGGAAGCGAAACAAGCGAGTTAGATTCTTATCCATGCGAAACAAATGATTTAGCTTCAAATACTTGCGATATAAATGATTTAACTTCAACTAGATGCGAATCAAGCGAGTTAGCTTCTCATCCATGCGAAACAAATGATTTAGCTTCAAATACTTGCGATTTAAATGACTTAGCTCCAATTGGGAGCGAAACAGGCGAGTTAGCTTCGAATCCGGGCGAAACAAATAATTTAGCTTCAAATCAATGCGGAGAAGAAAGATTAGCTTCAAATAAATGCGAAACAAATGATTTAGCTTCAAATACCAGCGATATAAATGATTTAGCTCCAACTGGAAGCGGAACATGCGAGTTAGCTTCAAATCCATGCGAACCAAATGATTCAGCTTCAAATACTTGCGATATAAATGATTGAGCATTAACTGGAAGCGAAACAAGCGAGTTAGCTTCAAATCCATGCGAAACACATGATTTGTCTTCAATGGAATACGAAGTAGAAGGTTTAGCTTCAAATCCATGTAAAACAAATGATTTAACTTCAAATACTAGCGATATAAATGATTAAGCTTCAACTGGAAGCGAAACAAGCGAGTTAGCTTCTAATCCATGCGAAACGAATGATTTAGCTTCAAATACTTGCGATATAAACGATATAGCTTCAAATGCATGCGGAACAAACGAGTTAGCTTCACATTCATTCGTAATACATGATTTAGCTTCAAATCAATGCGAAGAAGAAGGTTTAGCTTCAAATCCAAGCGAAACAAATTATTTTACTTCAAATACTTGCGATATAAATGATTTAGATTCAACTGCATGAGAAACAAACAAGTTAGATTAAAATCCATGCGAAAAACGAGATTTATATTTAAATCAATGCGGAGTAGAAGTTTTAGCTACAAATCCATTCGAAACAAATGATTTAGCATCAAATACTTGCGATATAAACGATATAGCTTCAAATGCATGCGATACAAACGAGTTAGCTTCACATTCATTCGAAACACATGACTTAGGTTCAAATCAATGCTAAGTAGAAGGTTTAACTTCAAAACGATGCGAAACAAATGATTTAGCTTCAAATACTTGCAATATAAATGATTTAGCTTCAACTGCATGCGAAACAATCGAGTTAGATTCACATTCATGCGAAACACATGATTTATCTTCAAAGCAACGCGAAGTAGAAGGTTAGCTCCAAATCCATTCGAAACAAATGATTTAGCTTCAAATACTTGCGATATAAATGATTTAGCATCAACTGCATGCGAAACAATCGAGTTAGATTCAAATCCATGCGAAACACATGATTTATCTTCAAATCAATACGAAGTAGAAGATTTAGCTTCAAATGCATGCGAAATAAATGATTTAGCTTCAAATACTTGCGTTATAAATGATTTAGCTTCAACTGCATGCGAAACCTTCGAGTTAGATTCAAATCCATGCGAAACACATGATTTATCTACAAAGCAACGCGAAGTAGAAGGTTTATCTTCAAATCCATGCGAAAAAATGATTTAGCTTCAAATACTTGCGATATAAATGATTTAGCTTCAATTGGAAGCGATACAAGCGAGTTAGCTTCTAATCCATGCGAAAAAAAAGATTAAGCTTCAAATACTTGCGATATAAACGATATAGCTTCAAATGCATGCCAAACAAACGAGTTAGCTTCACATTCATTCGAAACACATGATTTAGCTTCAAATCAATGCGAAGAAGAAGGTTTAGCTTCAAATCCATTCGAAACAAATGATTTAGCTTCAAATACTTGCGATATAAATGATTTAGCATCAACTGCATGCGAAACAATCGAGTTAGATTCAAATCCATGCGAAACACATGATTTATCTTCAAATCAATGCGAAGTAGAAGATTTAGCTTCAAATGCATGCGAAATAAATGATTTAGCTTCAAATACTTGCGATATAAATGATTTAGCTTCAACTGCATGCGAAATATTCGAGTTAGATTCAAATCCATGCGAAACACATGATTTAGCATCAAATCAATGCGAAGAAGAAGGATTAGCCTTAAATCCATGCGAAACAAATGATTTAGCTTCAAATACTAGCGATATGAATGATATAGCTTCAACTGGGAGCGAAACAAGCGAGTTAGCTTCTAATCCATGCGAAACAAGTGATTTAGCTTCAAATACTTGCGATATAAACGATATAGCTTCAAATGCATGCGATACAAACGAGTTAGCTTCACATTCATTCGAAACACATGACTTAGGTTCAAATCAATGCTAAGTAGAAGGTTTAACTTCAAAACGATGCGAAACAAATGATTTAGCTTCAAATACTTGCAATATAAATGATTTAGCTTCAACTGCATGCGAAACAATCGAGTTAGATTCACATTCATGCGAAACACATGATTTATCTTCAAAGCAACGCGAAGTAGAAGGTTAGCTCCAAATCCATTCGAAACAAATGATTTAGCTTCAAATACTTGCGATATAAATGATTTAGCATCAACTGCATGCGAAACAATCGAGTTAGATTCAAATCCATGCGAAACACATGATTTATCTTCAAATCAATACGAAGTAGAAGATTTAGCTTCAAATGCATGCGAAATAAATGATTTAGCTTCAAATACTTGCGTTATAAATGATTTAGCTTCAACTGCATGCGAAACCTTCGTGTTAGATTCAAATCCATGCGAAACACATGATTTATCTACAAAGCAACGCGAAGTAGAAGGTTTATCTTCAAATCCATGCGAAAAAATGATTTAGCTTCAAATACTTGCGATATAAATGATTTAGCTTCAATTGGAAGCGATACAAGCGAGTTAGCTTCTAATCCATGCGAAAAAAAAGATTAAGCTTCAAATACTTGCGATATAAACGATATAGCTTCAAATGCATGCCAAACAAACGAGTTAGCTTCACATTCATTCGAAACACATGATTTAGCTTCAAATCAATGCGAAGAAGAAGGTTTAGCTTCAAATCCATTCGAAACAAATGATTTAGCTTCAAATACTTGCGATATAAATGATTTAGCATCAACTGCATGCGAAACAATCGAGTTAGATTCAAATCCATGCGAAACACATGATTTATCTTCAAATCAATGCGAAGTAGAAGATTTAGCTTCAAATGCATGCGAAATAAATGATTTAGCTTCAAATACTTGCGATATAAATGATTTAGCTTCAACTGCATGCGAAACATTCGAGTTAGATTCAAATCCATGCGAAACACATGATTTAGCATCAAATCAATGCGAAGAAGAAGGATTAGCCTTAAATCCATGCGAAACAAATGATTTAGCTTCAAATACTAGCGATATGAATGATATAGCTTCAACTGGGAGCGAAACAAGCGAGTTAGCTTCTAATCCATGCGAAACAAGTGATTTAGCTTCAAATACTTGCGATATAAACGATATAGCTTCAAACGCAAGCGAAACAAACGAGTTAGCTTCACAGTCATTCGAAACACATGATTTAGCTTCAACTCAATGCCTAGTAGATGGTTCAGCTTCAAATCCATGCGAAACAAATGATTCAGCTTCAAATACTAGCGATATGAATGATATAGCTTCAACTGGAAGCGAAACAAGCGAGTTAGATTCAAATCCATGCGAAACACATGATTTGTCTTCAAAGGAACACGAAGTAGAAGGTTTAGCTTCAAATCCATGTAAAAAAAATGATTTAACTTCAAATACTAGCGATATAAATGATTAAGCTTCAACTGGAAGCGAAACAAGCGAGTTAGCTTCTAATCCATGCGAAACGAATGATTTAGCTTCAAATACTTGCGATATAAACGATATAGCTTCACATGCATGCGATACAAACGAGTTAGCTTCACATTCATACGAAACACATGACTTAGGATCAAATCAATGCGAAGTAGAAGGTTTAGCTTCAAATCCATGCGAAACAAATGATTTAGTTTCAAATACTAGCGATATAAATGATATAGCTTCAACTGGAAGCGAAACAAGCGAGTTAGATTCTAATCCATGCGAAACAAATGATTTAGCTTCAAATACTTGCGATATAAATGATTTAACTTCAACTAGATGCGAAACAGGCGAGTTAGCTTCGAATCCGGGCGAAACAAATAATTTAGCTTCAAATCAATGCGGAGAAGAAAGATTAGCTTCAAATAAATGCGAAACAAATGATTTAGCTTCAAATACCAGCGATATAAATGATTTAGCTCCAACTGGAAGCGGAACATGCGAGTTAGCTTCAAATCCATGCGAACCAAATGATTCAGCTTCAAATACTTGCGATATAAATGATTGAGCATTAACTGGAAGCGAAACAAGCGAGTTAGCTTCAAATCCATGCGAAACACATGATTTGTCTTCAATGGAATACGAAGTAGAAGGTTTAGCTTCAAATCCATGTAAAACAAATGATATAACTTCAAATACTAGCGATATAAATGATTAAGCTTCAACTGGAAGCGAAACAAGCGAGTTAGCTTCTAATCCATGCGAAACGAATGATTTAGCTTCAAATACTTGCGATATAAACGATATAGCTTCAAATGCATGCGGAACAAACGAGTTAGCTTCACATTCATTCGTAACACATGATTTAGCTTCAAATCAATGCGAAGAAGAAGGTTTAGCTTCAAATCCAAGCGAAACAAATTATTTTACTTCAAATACTTGCGATATAAATGATTTAGATTCAACTGCATGAGAAACAAACAAGTTAGATTAAAATCCATGCGAAAAACGAGATTTAGATTTAAATCAATGCGGAGTAGAAGTTTTAGCTACAAATCCATTCGAAACAAATGATTTAGCTTCAAATACTTGCGATATAAATGATTTAGCATCAACTGCATGCGAAACAATCGAGTTAGATTCAAATCCATGCGAAACACATGATTTATCTTCAAATCAATACGAAGTAGAAGATTTAGCTTCAAATGCATGCGAAATAAATGATTTAGCTTCAAATACTTGCGTTATAAATGATTTAGCTTCAACTGCATGCGAAACCTTCGAGTTAGATTCAAATCCATGCGAAACACATGATTTATCTACAAAGCAACGCGAAGTAGAAGGTTTATCTTCAAATCCATGCGAAAAAATGATTTAGCTTCAAATACTTGCGATATAAATGATTTAGCTTCAATTGGAAGCGATACAAGCGAGTTATCTTCTAATCCATGCGAAAAAAAAGATTAAGCTTCAAATACTTGCGATATAAACGATATAGCTTCAAATGCATGCCAAACAAACGAGTTAGCTTCACATTCATTCGAAACACATGATTTAGCTTCAAATCAATGCGAAGAAGAAGGTTTAGCTTCAAATCCATTCGAAACAAATGATTTAGCTTCAAATACTTGCGATATAAATGATTTAGCATCAACTGCATGCGAAACAATCGAGTTAGATTCAAATCCATGCGAAACACATGATTTATCTTGAAATCAATGCGAAGTAGAAGATTTAGCTTCAAATGCATGCGAAATAAATGATTTAGCTTCAAATACTTGCGATATAAATGATTTAGCTTCAACTGCATGCGAAACATTCGAGTTAGACTCAAATCCATGCGAAACACATGATTTAGCATCAAATCAATGCGAAGAAGAAGGATTAGCCTTAAATCCATGCGAAACAAATGATTTAACTTCAAATACTTGCGATATAAATGATTTAGCATCAACTGCATGCGTAACAATCGAGTTAGATTCAAATCCATGCGAAACACATGATTTATCTTCAAATCAATGCGAAGTAGAAGATTTAGCTTCAAATGCATGCGAAATAAATGATTTAGCTTCAAATACTTGCGATATAAATGATTTAGCTTCAACTGCATGCGAAACATTCGAGTTAGGTTCAAATCCATGCGAAACACATGATTTAGCATCAAATCAATGCGAAGAAGAAGGATTAGCCTTAAATCCATGCGAAACAAATGATTTAGCTTCAAATACTAGCGATATGAATGATATAGCTTCAACTGGGAGCGAAACAAGCGAGTTAGCTTCTAATCCAAGCGAAACAAGTGATTTAGCTTCAAATACTTGCGATATAAACGATATAGCTTCAAACGCAAGCGAAACAAACGAGTTAGCTTCACAGTCATTCGAAACACATGATTTAGCTTCAACTCAATGCCTAGTAGATGGTTCAGCTTCAAATCCATGCGAAACAAATGATTCAGCTTCAAATACTAGCGATATGAATGATATAGCTTCAACTGGAAGCGAAACAAGCGAGTTAGATTCAAATCCATGCGAAACACATGATTTGTCTTCAAAGGAACACGAAGTAGAAGGTTTAGCTTCAAATCCATGTAAAAAAAATGATTTAACTTCAAATACTAGCGATATAAATGATTAAGCTTCAACTGGAAGCGAAACAAGCGAGTTAGCTTCTAATCCATGCGAAACGAATGATTTAGCTTCAAATACTTGCGATATAAACGATATAGCTTCACATGCATGCGATACAAACGAGTTAGCTTCACATTCATTCGAAACACATGACTTAGGATCAAATCAATGCGAAGTAGAAGGTTTAGCTTCAAATCCATGCGAAACAAATGATTTAGTTTCAAATACTAGCGATATAAATGATATAGCTTCAACTGGAAGCGAAACAAGCGAGTTAGATTCTAATCCATGCGAAA
Source organism: Megalopta genalis (assembly GCF_051020955.1). NCBI lineage: Eukaryota > Metazoa > Arthropoda > Insecta > Hymenoptera > Halictidae > Megalopta > Megalopta genalis. The sequence goes on from NW_027476149.1 coordinate 226,401, forward strand.
CAAATGATTTAGCTTCAAATACTTGCGATATAAATGATTTAACTTCAACTAGATGCGAAACAGGCGAGTTAGCTTCGAATCCGGGCGAAACAAATAATTTAGCTTCAAATCAATGCGGAGAAGAAAGATTAGCTTCAAATAAATGCGAAACAAATGATTTAGCTTCAAATACCAGCGATATAAATGATTTAGCTCCAACTGGAAGCGGAACATGCGAGTTAGCTTCAAATCCATGCGAACCAAATGATTCAGCTTCAAATACTTGCGATATAAATGATTGAGCATTAACTGGAAGCGAAACAAGCGAGTTAGCTTCAAATCCATGCGAAACACATGATTTGTCTTCAATGGAATACGAAGTAGAAGGTTTAGCTTCAAATCCATGTAAAACAACTGATTTAACTTCAAATACTAGCGATATAAATGATTAAGCTTCAACTGGAAGCGAAACAAGCGAGTTAGCTTCTAATCCATGCGAAACGAATGATTTAGCTTCAAATACTTGCGATATAAACGATATAGCTTCAAATGCATGCGGAACAAACGAGTTAGCTTCACATTCATTCGTAACACATGATTTAGCTTCAAATCAATGCGAAGAAGAAGGTTTAGCTTCAAATCCAAGCGAAACAAATTATTTTACTTCAAATACTTGCGATATAAATGATTTAGATTCAACTGCATGAGAAACAAACAAGTTAGATTAAAATCCATGCGAAAAACGAGATTTAGATTTAAATCAATGCGGAGTAGAAGTTTTAGCTACAAATCCATTCGAAACAAATGATTTAGCATCAAATACTTGCGATATAAACGATATAGCTTCAAATGCATGCGATACAAACGAGTTAGCTTCACATTCATTCGAAACACATGACTTAGGTTCAAATCAATGCTAAGTAGAAGGTTTAACTTCAAAACGATGCGAAACAAATGATTTAGCTTCAAACACTTGCAATATAAATGATTTAGCTTCAACTGCATGCGAAACAATCGAGTTAGATTCACATTCATGCGAAACACATGATTTATCTTCAAAGCAACGCGAAGTAGAAGGTTAGCTCCAAATCCATTCGAAACAAATGATTTAGCTTCAAATACTTGCGATATAAATGATTTAGCATCAACTGCATGCGAAACAATCGAGTTAGATTCAAATCCATGCGAAACACATGATTTATCTTCAAATCAATACGAAGTAGAAGATTTAGCTTCAAATGCATGCGAAATAAATGATTTAGCTTCAAATACTTGCGTTATAAATGATTTAGCTTCAACTGCATGCGAAACCTTCGAGTTAGATTCAAATCCATGCGAAACACATGATTTATCTACAAAGCAACGCGAAGTAGAAGGTTTATCTTCAAATCCATGCGAAAAAATGATTTAGCTTCAAATACTTGCGATATAAATGATTTAGTTTCAATTGGAAGCGATACAAGCGAGTTAGCTTCTAATCCATGCGAAAAAAAAGATTAAGCTTCAAATACTTGCGATATAAACGATATAGCTTCAAATGCATGCCAAACAAACGAGTTAGCTTCACATTCATTCGAAACACATGATTTAGCTTCAAATCAATGCGAAGAAGAAGGTTTAGCTTCAAATCCATTCGAAACAAATGATTTAGCTTCAAATACTTGCGATATAAATGATTTAGCATCAACTGCATGCGAAACAATCGAGTTAGATTCAAATCCATGCGAAACACATGATTTATCTTCAAATCAATGCGAAGTAGAAGATTTAGCTTCAAATGCATGCGAAATAAATGATTTAGCTTCAAATACTTGCGATATAAATGATTTAGCTTCAACTGCATGCGAAACATTCGAGTTAGACTCAAATCCATGCGAAACACATGATTTAGCATCAAATCAATGCGAAGAAGAAGGATTAGCCTTAAATCCATGCGAAACAAATGATTTAGCTTCAAATACTAGCGATATGAATGATATAGCTTCAACTGGGAGCGAAACAAGCGAGTTAGCTTCTAATCCATGCGAAACAAGTGATTTAGCTTCAAATACTTGCGATATAAACGATATAGCTTCAAATGCATGCGATACAAACGAGTTAGCTTCACATTCATTCGAAACACATGACTTAGGTTCAAATCAATGCTAAGTAGAAGGTTTAACTTCAAAACGATGCGAAACAAATGATTTAGCTTCAAATACTTGCAATATAAATGATTTAGCTTCAACTGCATGCGAAACAATCGAGTTAGATTCACATTCATGCGAAACACATGATTTATCTTCAAATCAATACGAAGTAGAAGATTTAGCTTCAAATCCATTCGAAACAAATGATTTAGCTTCAAATACTTGCGATATAAATGATTTAGCATCAACTGCATGCGAAACAATCGAGTTAGATTCAAATCCATGCGAAACACATGATTTATCTTCAAATCAATGCGAAGTAGAAGATTTAGCTTCAAATGCATGCGAAATAAATGATTTAGCTTCAAATACTTGCGATATAAATGATTTAGCTTCAACTGCATGCGAAACATTCGAGTTAGATTCAAATCCATGCGAAACACATGATTTAGCATCAAATCAATGCGAAGAAGAAGGATTAGCCTTAAATCCATGCGAAACAAATGATTTAGCTTCAAATACTAGCGATATGAATGATATAGCTTCAACTGGGAGCGAAACAAGCGAGTTAGCTTCTAATCCATGCGAAACAAGTGATTTAGCTTCAAATACTTGCGATATAAACGATATAGCTTCAAACGCAAGCGAAACAAACGAGTTAGCTTCACAGTCATTCGAAACACATGATTTAGCTTCAACTCAATGCCTAGTAGATGGTTCAGCTTCAAATCCATGCGAAACAAATGATTCAGCTTCAAATACTAGCGATATGAATGATATAGCTTCAACTGGAAGCGAAACAAGCGAGTTAGATTCAAATCCATGCGAAACACATGATTTGTCTTCAAAGGAACACGAAGTAGAAGGTTTAGCTTCAAATCCATGTAAAAAAAATGATTTAACTTCAAATACTAGCGATATAAATGATTAAGCTTCAACTGGAAGCGAAACAAGCGAGTTAGCTTCTAATCCATGCGAAACGAATGATTTAGCTTCAAATACTTGCGATATAAACGATATAGCTTCACATGCATGCGATACAAACGAGTTAGCTTCACATTCATTCGAAACACATGACTTAGGATCAAATCAATGCGAAGTAGAAGGTTTAGCTTCAAATCCATGCGAAACAAATGATTTAGTTTCAAATACTAGCGATATAAATGATATAGCTTCAACTGGAAGCGAAACAAGCGAGTTAGATTCTAATCCATGCGAAACAAATGATTTAGCTTCAAATACTTGCGATATAAATGATTTAACTTCAACTAGATGCGAATCAAGCGAGTTAGCTTCTCATCCATGCGAAACAAATGATTTAGCTTCGAATACTTGCGATTTAAATGACTTAGCTCCAATTGGGAGCGAAACAGGCGAGTTAGCTTCGAATCCGGGCGAAACAAATAATTTAGCTTCAAATCAATGCGGAGAAGAAAGATTAGCTTCAAATAAATGCGAAACAAATGATTTAGCTTCAAATACCAGCGATATAAATGATTTAGCTCCAACTGGATGCGGAACATGCGAGTTAGCTTCAAATCCATGCGAACCAAATGATTCAGCTTCAAATATTTGCGATATAAATGATTGAGCATTAACTGGAAGCGAAACAAGCGAGTTAGCTTCAAATCCATGCGAAACACATGATTTGTCTTCAATGGAATACGAAGTAGAAGGTTTAGCTTCAAATCCATGTAAAACAAATGATTTAACTTCAAATACTAGCGATATAAATGATTAAGCTTCAACTGGAAGCGAAACAAGCGAGTTAGCTTCTAATCCATGCGAAACGAATGATTTAGCTTCAAATACTTGCGATATAAACGATATAGCTTCAAATGCATGCGGAACAAACGAGTTAGCTTCACATTCATTCGTAACACATGATTTAGCTTCAAATCAATGCGAAGAAGAAGGTTTAGCTTCAAATCCAAGCGAAACAAATTATTTTACTTCAAATACTTGCGATATAAATGATTTAGATTCAACTGCATGAGAAACAAACAAGTTAGATTAAAATCCATGCGAAAAACGAGATTTAGATTTAAATCAATGCGGAGTAGAAGTTTTAGCTACAAATCCATTCGAAACAAATGATTTAGCATCAAATACTTGCGATATAAACGATATAGCTTCAAATGCATGCGATACAAACGAGTTAGCTTCACATTCATTCGAAACACATGACTTAGGTTCAAATCAATGCTAAGTAGAAGGTCTAACTTCAAAACGATGCGAAACAAATGATTTAGCTTCAAATACTTGCAATATAAATGATTTAGCTTCAACTGCCTGCGAAACAATCGAGTTAGATTCACATTCATGCGAAACACATGATTTATCTTCAAAGCAACGCGAAGTAGAAGGTTAGCTCCAAATCCATTCGAAACAAATGATTTAGCTTCAAATACTTGCGATATAAATGATTTAGCATCAACTGCATGCGAAACAATCGAGTTAGATTCAAATCCATGCGAAACACATGATTTATCTTCAAATCAATACGAAGTAGAAGATTTAGCTTCAAATGCATGCGAAATAAATGATTTAGCTTCAAATACTTGCGTTATAAATGATTTAGCTTCAACTGCATGCGAAACATTCGAGTTAGATTCAAATCCATGCGAAACACATGATTTATCTACAAAGCAACGCGAAGTAGAAGGTTTATCTTCAAATCCATGCGAAAAAATGATTTAGCTTCAAATACTTGCGATAGAAATGATTTAGCTTCAATTGGAAGCGATACAAGCGAGTTAGCTTCTAATCCATGCGAAAAAAAAGATTAAGCTTCAAATACTTGCGATATAAACGATATAGCTTCAAATGCATGCCAAACAAACGAGTTAGCTTCACATTCATTCGAAACACATGATTTAGCTTCAAATCAATGCGAAGAAGAAGGTTTAGCTTCAAATCCATTCGAAACAAATGATTTAGCTTCAAATACTTGGGATATAAATGATTTAGCATCAACTGCATGCGAAACAATCGAGTTAGATTCAAATCCATGCGAAACACATGATTTATCTTCAAATCAATGCGAAGTAGAAGATTTAGCTTCAAATGCATGCGAAATAAATGATTTAGCTTCAAATACTTGCGATATAAATGATTTAGCTTCAACTGCATGCGAAACATTCGAGTTAGATTCAAATCCATGCGAAACACATGATTTAGCATCAAATCAATGCGAAGAAGAAGGATTAGCCTTAAATCCATGCGAAACAAATGATTTAGCTTCAAATACTAGCGATATGAATGATATAGCTTCAACTGGGAGCGAAACAAGCGAGTTAGCTTCTAATCCATGCGAAACAAGTGATTTAGCTTCAAATACTTGCGATATAAACGATATAGCTTCAAACGCAAGCGAAACAAACGAGTTAGCTTCACAGTCATTCGAAACACATGATTTAGCTTCAACTCAATGCCTAGTAGATGGTTCAGCTTCAAATCCATGCGAAACAAATGATTCAGCTTCAAATACTAGCGATATGAATGATATAGCTTCAACTGGAAGCGAAACAAGCGAGTTAGATTCAAATCCATGCGAAACACATGATTTGTCTTCAAAGGAACACGAAGTAGAAGGTTTAGCTTCAAATCCATGTAAAAAAAATGATTTAACTTCAAATACTAGCGATATAAATGATTAAGCTTCAACTGGAAGCGAAACAAGCGAGTTAGCTTCTAATCCATGCGAAACGAATGATTTAGCTTCAAATACTTGCGATATAAACGATATAGCTTCACATGCATGCGATACAAACGAGTTTGCTTCACATTCATTCGAAACACATGACTTAGGATCAAATCAATGCGAAGTAGAAGGTTTAGCTTCAAATCCATGCGAAACAAATGATTTAGTTTCAAATACTAGCGATATAAATGATATAGCTTCAACTGGAAGCGAAACAAGCGAGTTAGATTCTAATCCATGCGAAACAAATGATTTAGCTTCAAATACTTGCGATATAAATGATTTAACTTCAACTAGATGCGAATCAAGCGAGTTAGCTTCTCATCCATGCGAAACAAATGATTTAGCTTCAAATACTTGCGATTTAAATGACTTAGCTCCAATTGGGAGCGAAACAGGCGAGTTAGCTTCGAATCCGGGCGAAACAAATAATTTAGCTTCAAATCAATGCGGAGAAGAAAGATTAGCTTCAAATAAATGCGAAACAAATGATTTAGCTTCAAATACCAGCGATATAAATGATTTAGCTCCAACTGGAAGCGGAACATGCGAGTTAGCTTCAAATCCATGCGAACCAAATGATTCAGCTTCAAATACTTGCGATATAAATGATTGAGCATTAACTGGAAGCGAAACAAGCGAGTTAGCTTCAAATCCATGCGAAACACATGATTTGTCTTCAATGGAATACGAAGTAGAAGGTTTAGCTTCAAATCCATGTAAAACAAATGATTTAACTTCAAATACTAGCGATATAAATGATTAAGCTTCAACTGGAAGCGAAACAAGCGAGTTAGCTTCTAATCCATGCGAAACGAATGATTTAGCTTCAAATACTTGCGATATAAACGATATAGCTTCAAATGCATGCGGAACAAACGAGTTAGCTTCACATTCATTCGTAACACATGATTTAGCTTCAAATCAATGCGAAGAAGAAGGTTTAGCTTCAAATCCAAGCGAAACAAATTATTTTACTTCAAATACTTGCGATATAAATGATTTAGATTCAACTGCATGAGAAACAAACAAGTTAGATTAAAATCCATGCGAAAAACGAGATTTATATTTAAATCAATGCGGAGTAGAAGGTTTAGCTTCAAATCCATGCGAAACAAATGATTTAGTTTCAAATACTAGCGATATAAATGATATAGCTTCAACTGGAAGCGAAACAAGCGAGTTAGATTCTAATCCATGCGAAACAAATGATTTAGCTTCAAATACTTGCGATATAAATGATTTAACTTCAACTAGATGCGAATCAAGCGAGTTAGCTTCTCATCCATGCGAAACAAATGATTTAGCTTCAAATACTTGCGATTTAAATGACTTAGCTCCAATTGGGAGCGAAACAGGCGAGTTAGCTTCGAATCCGGGCGAAACAAATAATTTAGCTTCAAATCAATGCGGAGAAGAAAGATTAGCTTCAAATAAATGCGAAACAAATGATTTAGCTTCAAATACCAGCGATATAAATGATTGAGCATTAACTGGAAGCGGAACAAGCGAGTTAGCTTCAAATCCATGCGAAACACATGATTTGTCTTCAATGGAATACGAAGTAGAAGGTTTAGCTTCAAATCCATGTAAAACAAATGATTTAACTTCAAATACTAGCGATATAAATGATATAGCTTCAACTGGAAGCGAAACAAGCGAGTTAGATTCTTATCCATGCGAAACAAATGATTTAGCTTCAAATACTTGCGATATAAATGATTTAACTTCAACTAGATGCGAATCAAGCGAGTTAGCTTCTCATCCATGCGAAACAAATGATTTAGCTTCAAATACTTGCGATTTAAATGACTTAGCTCCAATTGGGAGCGAAACAGGCGAGTTAGCTTCGAATCCGGGCGAAACAAATAATTTAGCTTCAAATCAATGCGGAGAAGAAAGATTAGCTTCAAATAAATGCGAAACAAATGATTTAGCTTCAAATACCAGCGATATAAATGATTTAGCTCCAACTGGAAGCGGAACATGCGAGTTAGCTTCAAATCCATGCGAACCAAATGATTCAGCTTCAAATACTTGCGATATAAATGATTGAGCATTAACTGGAAGCGAAACAAGCGAGTTAGCTTCAAATCCATGCGAAACACATGATTTGTCTTCAATGGAATACGAAGTAGAAGGTTTAGCTTCAAATCCATGTAAAACAAATGATTTAACTTCAAATACTAGCGATATAAATGATATAGCTTCAACTGGAAGCGAAACAAGCGAGTTAGATTCTTATCCATGCGAAACAAATGATTTAGCTTCAAATACTTGCGATATAAATGATTTAACTTCAACTAGATGCGAATCAAGCGAGTTAGCTTCTCATCCATGCGAAACAAATGATTTAGCTTCAAATACTTGCGATTTAAATGACTTAGCTCCAATTGGGAGCGAAACAGGCGAGTTAGCTTCGAATCCGGGCGAAACAAATAATTTAGCTTCAAATCAATGCGGAGAAGAAAGATTAGCTTCAAATAAATGCGAAACAAATGATTTAGCTTCAAATACCAGCGATATAAATGATTTAGCTCCAACTGGAAGCGGAACATGCGAGTTAGCTTCAAATCCATGCGAACCAAATGATTCAGCTTCAAATACTTGCGATATAAATGATTGAGCATTAACTGGAAGCGAAACAAGCGAGTTAGCTTCAAATCCATGCGAAACACATGATTTGTCTTCAATGGAATACGAAGTAGAAGGTTTAGCTTCAAATCCATGTAAAACAAATGATTTAACTTCAAATACTAGCGATATAAATGATTAAGCTTCAACTGGAAGCGAAACAAGCGAGTTAGCTTCTAATCCATGCGAAACGAATGATTTAGCTTCAAATACTTGCGATATAAACGATATAGCTTCAAATGCATGCGGAACAAACGAGTTAGCTTCACATTCATTCGTAACACATGATTTAGCTTCAAATCAATGCGAAGAAGAAGGTTTAGCTTCAAATCCAAGCGAAACAAATTATTTTACTTCAAATACTTGCGATATAAATGATTTAGATTCAACTGCATGAGAAACAAACAAGTTAGATTAAAATCCATGCGAAAAACGAGATTTATATTTAAATCAATGCGGAGTAGAAGTTTTAGCTACAAATCCATTCGAAACAAATGATTTAGCATCAAATACTTGCGATATAAACGATATAGCTTCAAATGCATGCGATACAAACGAGTTAGCTTCACATTCATTCGAAACACATGACTTAGGTTCAAATCAATGCTAAGTAGAAGGTTTAACTTCAAAACGATGCGAAACAAATGATTTAGCTTCAAATACTTGCAATATAAATGATTTAGCTTCAACTGCATGCGAAACAATCGAGTTAGATTCACATTCATGCGAAACACATGATTTATCTTCAAAGCAACGCGAAGTAGAAGGTTAGCTCCAAATCCATTCGAAACAAATGATTTAGCTTCAAATACTTGCGATATAAATGATTTAGCATCAACTGCATGCGAAACAATCGAGTTAGATTCAAATCCATGCGAAACACATGATTTATCTTCAAATCAATACGAAGTAGAAGATTTAGCTTCAAATGCATGCGAAATAAATGATTTAGCTTCAAATACTTGCGTTATAAATGATTTAGCTTCAACTGCATGCGAAACCTTCGAGTTAGATTCAAATCCATGCGAAACACATGATTTATCTACAAAGCAACGCGAAGTAGAAGGTTTATCTTCAAATCCATGCGAAAAAATGATTTAGCTTCAAATACTTGCGATATAAATGATTTAGCTTCAATTGGAAGCGATACAAGCGAGTTAGCTTCTAATCCATGCGAAAAAAAAGATTAAGCTTCAAATACTTGCGATATAAACGATATAGCTTCAAATGCATGCCAAACAAACGAGTTAGCTTCACATTCATTCGAAACACATGATTTAGCTTCAAATCAATGCGAAGAAGAAGGTTTAGCTTCAAATCCATTCGAAACAAATGATTTAGCTTCAAATACTTGCGATATAAATGATTTAGCATCAACTGCATGCGAAACAATCGAGTTAGATTCAAATCCATGCGAAACACATGATTTATCTTCAAATCAATGCGAAGTAGAAGATTTAGCTTCAAATGCATGCGAAATAAATGATTTAGCTTCAAATACTTGCGATATAAATGATTTAGCTTCAACTGCATGCGAAATATTCGAGTTAGATTCAAATCCATGCGAAACACATGATTTAGCATCAAATCAATGCGAAGAAGAAGGATTAGCCTTAAATCCATGCGAAACAAATGATTTAGCTTCAAATACTAGCGATATGAATGATATAGCTTCAACTGGGAGCGAAACAAGCGAGTTAGCTTCTAATCCATGCGAAACAAGTGATTTAGCTTCAAATACTTGCGATATAAACGATATAGCTTCAAATGCATGCGATACAAACGAGTTAGCTTCACATTCATTCGAAACACATGACTTAGGTTCAAATCAATGCTAAGTAGAAGGTTTAACTTCAAAACGATGCGAAACAAATGATTTAGCTTCAAATACTTGCAATATAAATGATTTAGCTTCAACTGCATGCGAAACAATCGAGTTAGATTCACATTCATGCGAAACACATGATTTATCTTCAAAGCAACGCGAAGTAGAAGGTTAGCTCCAAATCCATTCGAAACAAATGATTTAGCTTCAAATACTTGCGATATAAATGATTTAGCATCAACTGCATGCGAAACAATCGAGTTAGATTCAAATCCATGCGAAACACATGATTTATCTTCAAATCAATACGAAGTAGAAGATTTAGCTTCAAATGCATGCGAAATAAATGATTTAGCTTCAAATACTTGCGTTATAAATGATTTAGCTTCAACTGCATGCGAAACCTTCGTGTTAGATTCAAATCCATGCGAAACACATGATTTATCTACAAAGCAACGCGAAGTAGAAGGTTTATCTTCAAATCCATGCGAAAAAATGATTTAGCTTCAAATACTTGCGATATAAATGATTTAGCTTCAATTGGAAGCGATACAAGCGAGTTAGCTTCTAATCCATGCGAAAAAAAAGATTAAGCTTCAAATACTTGCGATATAAACGATATAGCTTCAAATGCATGCCAAACAAACGAGTTAGCTTCACATTCATTCGAAACACATGATTTAGCTTCAAATCAATGCGAAGAAGAAGGTTTAGCTTCAAATCCATTCGAAACAAATGATTTAGCTTCAAATACTTGCGATATAAATGATTTAGCATCAACTGCATGCGAAACAATCGAGTTAGATTCAAATCCATGCGAAACACATGATTTATCTTCAAATCAATGCGAAGTAGAAGATTTAGCTTCAAATGCATGCGAAATAAATGATTTAGCTTCAAATACTTGCGATATAAATGATTTAGCTTCAACTGCATGCGAAACATTCGAGTTAGATTCAAATCCATGCGAAACACATGATTTAGCATCAAATCAATGCGAAGAAGAAGGATTAGCCTTAAATCCATGCGAAACAAATGATTTAGCTTCAAATACTAGCGATATGAATGATATAGCTTCAACTGGGAGCGAAACAAGCGAGTTAGCTTCTAATCCATGCGAAACAAGTGATTTAGCTTCAAATACTTGCGATATAAACGATATAGCTTCAAACGCAAGCGAAACAAACGAGTTAGCTTCACAGTCATTCGAAACACATGATTTAGCTTCAACTCAATGCCTAGTAGATGGTTCAGCTTCAAATCCATGCGAAACAAATGATTCAGCTTCAAATACTAGCGATATGAATGATATAGCTTCAACTGGAAGCGAAACAAGCGAGTTAGATTCAAATCCATGCGAAACACATGATTTGTCTTCAAAGGAACACGAAGTAGAAGGTTTAGCTTCAAATCCATGTAAAAAAAATGATTTAACTTCAAATACTAGCGATATAAATGATTAAGCTTCAACTGGAAGCGAAACAAGCGAGTTAGCTTCTAATCCATGCGAAACGAATGATTTAGCTTCAAATACTTGCGATATAAACGATATAGCTTCACATGCATGCGATACAAACGAGTTAGCTTCACATTCATACGAAACACATGACTTAGGATCAAATCAATGCGAAGTAGAAGGTTTAGCTTCAAATCCATGCGAAACAAATGATTTAGTTTCAAATACTAGCGATATAAATGATATAGCTTCAACTGGAAGCGAAACAAGCGAGTTAGATTCTAATCCATGCGAAACAAATGATTTAGCTTCAAATACTTGCGATATAAATGATTTAACTTCAACTAGATGCGAAACAGGCGAGTTAGCTTCGAATCCGGGCGAAACAAATAATTTAGCTTCAAATCAATGCGGAGAAGAAAGATTAGCTTCAAATAAATGCGAAACAAATGATTTAGCTTCAAATACCAGCGATATAAATGATTTAGCTCCAACTGGAAGCGGAACATGCGAGTTAGCTTCAAATCCATGCGAACCAAATGATTCAGCTTCAAATACTTGCGATATAAATGATTGAGCATTAACTGGAAGCGAAACAAGCGAGTTAGCTTCAAATCCATGCGAAACACATGATTTGTCTTCAATGGAATACGAAGTAGAAGGTTTAGCTTCAAATCCATGTAAAACAAATGATATAACTTCAAATACTAGCGATATAAATGATTAAGCTTCAACTGGAAGCGAAACAAGCGAGTTAGCTTCTAATCCATGCGAAACGAATGATTTAGCTTCAAATACTTGCGATATAAACGATATAGCTTCAAATGCATGCGGAACAAACGAGTTAGCTTCACATTCATTCGTAACACATGATTTAGCTTCAAATCAATGCGAAGAAGAAGGTTTAGCTTCAAATCCAAGCGAAACAAATTATTTTACTTCAAATACTTGCGATATAAATGATTTAGATTCAACTGCATGAGAAACAAACAAGTTAGATTAAAATCCATGCGAAAAACGAGATTTAGATTTAAATCAATGCGGAGTAGAAGTTTTAGCTACAAATCCATTCGAAACAAATGATTTAGCTTCAAATACTTGCGATATAAATGATTTAGCATCAACTGCATGCGAAACAATCGAGTTAGATTCAAATCCATGCGAAACACATGATTTATCTTCAAATCAATACGAAGTAGAAGATTTAGCTTCAAATGCATGCGAAATAAATGATTTAGCTTCAAATACTTGCGTTATAAATGATTTAGCTTCAACTGCATGCGAAACCTTCGAGTTAGATTCAAATCCATGCGAAACACATGATTTATCTACAAAGCAACGCGAAGTAGAAGGTTTATCTTCAAATCCATGCGAAAAAATGATTTAGCTTCAAATACTTGCGATATAAATGATTTAGCTTCAATTGGAAGCGATACAAGCGAGTTATCTTCTAATCCATGCGAAAAAAAAGATTAAGCTTCAAATACTTGCGATATAAACGATATAGCTTCAAATGCATGCCAAACAAACGAGTTAGCTTCACATTCATTCGAAACACATGATTTAGCTTCAAATCAATGCGAAGAAGAAGGTTTAGCTTCAAATCCATTCGAAACAAATGATTTAGCTTCAAATACTTGCGATATAAATGATTTAGCATCAACTGCATGCGAAACAATCGAGTTAGATTCAAATCCATGCGAAACACATGATTTATCTTGAAATCAATGCGAAGTAGAAGATTTAGCTTCAAATGCATGCGAAATAAATGATTTAGCTTCAAATACTTGCGATATAAATGATTTAGCTTCAACTGCATGCGAAACATTCGAGTTAGACTCAAATCCATGCGAAACACATGATTTAGCATCAAATCAATGCGAAGAAGAAGGATTAGCCTTAAATCCATGCGAAACAAATGATTTAACTTCAAATACTTGCGATATAAATGATTTAGCATCAACTGCATGCGTAACAATCGAGTTAGATTCAAATCCATGCGAAACACATGATTTATCTTCAAATCAATGCGAAGTAGAAGATTTAGCTTCAAATGCATGCGAAATAAATGATTTAGCTTCAAATACTTGCGATATAAATGATTTAGCTTCAACTGCATGCGAAACATTCGAGTTAGGTTCAAATCCATGCGAAACACATGATTTAGCATCAAATCAATGCGAAGAAGAAGGATTAGCCTTAAATCCATGCGAAACAAATGATTTAGCTTCAAATACTAGCGATATGAATGATATAGCTTCAACTGGGAGCGAAACAAGCGAGTTAGCTTCTAATCCATGCGAAACAAGTGATTTAGCTTCAAATACTTGCGATATAAACGATATAGCTTCAAACGCAAGCGAAACAAACGAGTTAGCTTCACAGTCATTCGAAACACATGATTTAGCTTCAACTCAATGCCTAGTAGATGGTTCAGCTTCAAATCCATGCGAAACAAATGATTCAGCTTCAAATACTAGCGATATGAATGATATAGCTTCAACTGGAAGCGAAACAAGCGAGTTAGATTCAAATCCATGCGAAACACATGATTTGTCTTCAAAGGAACACGAAGTAGAAGGTTTAGCTTCAAATCCATGTAAAAAAAATGATTTAACTTCAAATACTAGCGATATAAATGATTAAGCTTCAACTGGAAGCGAAACAAGCGAGTTAGCTTCTAATCCATGCGAAACGAATGATTTAGCTTCAAATACTTGCGATATAAACGATATAGCTTCACATGCATGCGATACAAACGAGTTAGCTTCACATTCATTCGAAACACATGACTTAGGATCAAATCAATGCGAAGTAGAAGGTTTAGCTTCAAATCCATGCGAAACAAATGATTTAGTTTCAAATACTAGCGATATAAATGATATAGCTTCAACTGGAAGCGAAACAAGCGAGTTAGATTCTAATCCATGCGAAACAAATGATTTAGCTTCAAATACTTGCGATATAAATGATTTAACTTCAACTAGATGCGAAACAGGCGAGTTAGCTTCGAATCCGGGCGAAACAAATAATTTAGCTTCAAATCAATGCGGAGAAGAAAGATTAGCTTCAAATAAATGCGAAACAAATGATTTAGCTTCAAATACCAGCGATATAAATGATTTAGCTCCAACTGGAAGCGGAACATGCGAGTTAGCTTCAAATCCATGCGAACCAAATGATTCAGCTTCAAATACTTGCGATATAAATGATTGAGCATTAACTGGAAGCGAAACAAGCGAGTTAGCTTCAAATCCATGCGAAACACATGATTTGTCTTCAATGGAATACGAAGTAGAAGGTTTAGCTTCAAATCCATGTAAAACAACTGATTTAACTTCAAATACTAGCGATATAAATGATTAAGCTTCAACTGGAAGCGAAACAAGCGAGTTAGCTTCTAATCCATGCGAAACGAATGATTTAGCTTCAAATACTTGCGATATAAACGATATAGCTTCAAATGCATGCGGAACAAACGAGTTAGCTTCACATTCATTCGTAACACATGATTTAGCTTCAAATCAATGCGAAGAAGAAGGTTTAGCTTCAAATCCAAGCGAAACAAATTATTTTACTTCAAATACTTGCGATATAAATGATTTAGATTCAACTGCATGAGAAACAAACAAGTTAGATTAAAATCCATGCGAAAAACGAGATTTAGATTTAAATCAATGCGGAGTAGAAGTTTTAGCTACAAATCCATTCGAAACAAATGATTTAGCATCAAATACTTGCGATATAAACGATATAGCTTCAAATGCATGCGATACAAACGAGTTAGCTTCACATTCATTCGAAACACATGACTTAGGTTCAAATCAATGCTAAGTAGAAGGTTTAACTTCAAAACGATGCGAAACAAATGATTTAGCTTCAAACACTTGCAATATAAATGATTTAGCTTCAACTGCATGCGAAACAATCGAGTTAGATTCACATTCATGCGAAACACATGATTTATCTTCAAAGCAACGCGAAGTAGAAGGTTAGCTCCAAATCCATTCGAAACAAATGATTTAGCTTCAAATACTTGCGATATAAATGATTTAGCATCAACTGCATGCGAAACAATCGAGTTAGATTCAAATCCATGCGAAACACATGATTTATCTTCAAATCAATACGAAGTAGAAGATTTAGCTTCAAATGCATGCGAAATAAATGATTTAGCTTCAAATACTTGCGTTATAAATGATTTAGCTTCAACTGCATGCGAAACCTTCGAGTTAGATTCAAATCCATGCGAAACACATGATTTATCTACAAAGCAACGCGAAGTAGAAGGTTTATCTTCAAATCCATGCGAAAAAATGATTTAGCTTCAAATACTTGCGATATAAATGATTTAGTTTCAATTGGAAGCGATACAAGCGAGTTAGCTTCTAATCCATGCGAAAAAAAAGATTAAGCTTCAAATACTTGCGATATAAACGATATAGCTTCAAATGCATGCCAAACAAACGAGTTAGCTTCACATTCATTCGAAACACATGATTTAGCTTCAAATCAATGCGAAGAAGAAGGTTTAGCTTCAAATCCATTCGAAACAAATGATTTAGCTTCAAATACTTGCGATATAAATGATTTAGCATCAACTGCATGCGAAACAATCGAGTTAGATTCAAATCCATGCGAAACACATGATTTATCTTCAAATCAATGCGAAGTAGAAGATTTAGCTTCAAATGCATGCGAAATAAATGATTTAGCTTCAAATACTTGCGATATAAATGATTTAGCTTCAACTGCATGCGAAACATTCGAGTTAGACTCAAATCCATGCGAAACACATGATTTAGCATCAAATCAATGCGAAGAAGAAGGATTAGCCTTAAATCCATGCGAAACAAATGATTTAGCTTCAAATACTAGCGATATGAATGATATAGCTTCAACTGGGAGCGAAACAAGCGAGTTAGCTTCTAATCCATGCGAAACAAGTGATTTAGCTTCAAATACTTGCGATATAAACGATATAGCTTCAAATGCATGCGATACAAACGAGTTAGCTTCACATTCATTCGAAACACATGACTTAGGTTCAAATCAATGCTAAGTAGAAGGTTTAACTTCAAAACGATGCGAAACAAATGATTTAGCTTCAAATACTTGCAATATAAATGATTTAGCTTCAACTGCATGCGAAACAATCGAGTTAGATTCACATTCATGCGAAACACATGATTTATCTTCAAAGCAACGCGAAGTAGAAGGTTAGCTCCAAATCCATTCGAAACAAATGATTTAGCTTCAAATACTTGCGATATAAATGATTTAGCATCAACTGCATGCGAAACAATCGAGTTAGATTCAAATCCATGCGAAACACATGATTTATCTTCAAATCAATACGAAGTAGAAGATTTAGCTTCAAATGCATGCGAAATAAATGATTTAGCTTCAAATACTTGCGTTATAAATGATTTAGCTTCAACTGCATGCGAAACCTTCGAGTTAGATTCAAATCCATGCGAAACACATGATTTATCTACAAAGCAACGCGAAGTAGAAGGTTTATCTTCAAATCCATGCGAAAAAATGATTTAGCTTCAAATACTTGCGATATAAATGATTTAGCTTCAATTGGAAGCGATACAAGCGAGTTAGCTTCTAATCCATGCGAAAAAAAAGATTAAGCTTCAAATACTTGCGATATAAACGATATAGCTTCAAATGCATGCCAAACAAACGAGTTAGCTTCACATTCATTCGAAACACATGATTTAGCTTCAAATCAATGCGAAGAAGAAGGTTTAGCTTCAAATCCATTCGAAACAAATGATTTAGCTTCAAATACTTGCGATATAAATGATTTAGCATCAACTGCATGCGAAACAATCGAGTTAGATTCAAATCCATGCGAAACACATGATTTATCTTCAAATCAATGCGAAGTAGAAGATTTAGCTTCAAATGCATGCGAAATAAATGATTTAGCTTCAAATACTTGCGATATAAATGATTTAGCTTCAACTGCATGCGAAACATTCGAGTTAGATTCAAATCCATGCGAAACACATGATTTAGCATCAAATCAATGCGAAGAAGAAGGATTAGCCTTAAATCCATGCGAAACAAATGATTTAGCTTCAAATACTAGCGATATGAATGATATAGCTTCAACTGGGAGCGAAACAAGCGAGTTAGCTTCTAATCCATGCGAAACAAGTGATTTAGCTTCAAATACTTGCGATATAAACGATATAGCTTCAAACGCAAGCGAAACAAACGAGTTAGCTTCACAGTCATTCGAAACACATGATTTAGCTTCAACTCAATGCCTAGTAGATGGTTCAGCTTCAAATCCATGCGAAACAAATGATTCAGCTTCAAATACTAGCGATATGAATGATATAGCTTCAACTGGAAGCGAAACAAGCGAGTTAGATTCAAATCCATGCGAAACACATGATTTGTCTTCAAAGGAACACGAAGTAGAAGGTTTAGCTTCAAATCCATGTAAAAAAAATGATTTAACTTCAAATACTAGCGATATAAATGATTAAGCTTCAACTGGAAGCGAAACAAGCGAGTTAGCTTCTAATCCATGCGAAACGAATGATTTAGCTTCAAATACTTGCGATATAAACGATATAGCTTCACATGCATGCGATACAAACGAGTTAGCTTCACATTCATTCGAAACACATGACTTAGGATCAAATCAATGCGAAGTAGAAGGTTTAGCTTCAAATCCATGCGAAACAAATGATTTAGTTTCAAATACTAGCGATATAAATGATATAGCTTCAACTGGAAGCGAAACAAGCGAGTTAGATTCTAATCCATGCGAAACAAATGATTTAGCTTCAAATACTTGCGATATAAATGATTTAACTTCAACTAGATGCGAATCAAGCGAGTTAGCTTCTCATCCATGCGAAACAAATGATTTAGCTTCAAATACTTGCGATTTAAATGACTTAGCTCCAATTGGGAGCGAAACAGGCGAGTTAGCTTCGAATCCGGGCGAAACAAATAATTTAGCTTCAAATCAATGCGGAGAAGAAAGATTAGCTTCAAATAAATGCGAAACAAATGATTTAGCTTCAAATACCAGCGATATAAATGATTTAGCTCCAACTGGATGCGGAACATGCGAGTTAGCTTCAAATCCATGCGAACCAAATGATTCAGCTTCAAATATTTGCGATATAAATGATTGAGCATTAACTGGAAGCGAAACAAGCGAGTTAGCTTCAAATCCATGCGAAACACATGATTTGTCTTCAATGGAATACGAAGTAGAAGGTTTAGCTTCAAATCCATGTAAAACAAATGATTTAACTTCAAATACTAGCGATATAAATGATTAAGCTTCAACTGGAAGCGAAACAAGCGAGTTAGCTTCTAATCCATGCGAAACGAATGATTTAGCTTCAAATACTTGCGATATAAACGATATAGCTTCAAATGCATGCGGAACAAACGAGTTAGCTTCACATTCATTCGTAACACATGATTTAGCTTCAAATCAATGCGAAGAAGAAGGTTTAGCTTCAAATCCAAGCGAAACAAATTATTTTACTTCAAATACTTGCGATATAAATGATTTAGATTCAACTGCATGAGAAACAAACAAGTTAGATTAAAATCCATGCGAAAAACGAGATTTAGATTTAAATCAATGCGGAGTAGAAGTTTTAGCTACAAATCCATTCGAAACAAATGATTTAGCATCAAATACTTGCGATATAAACGATATAGCTTCAAATGCATGCGATACAAACGAGTTAGCTTCACATTCATTCGAAACACATGACTTAGGTTCAAATCAATGCTAAGTAGAAGTTTTAACTTCAAAACGATGCGAAACAAATGATTTAGCTTCAAATACTTGCAATATAAATGATTTAGCTTCAACTGCCTGCGAAACAATCGAGTTAGATTCACATTCATGCGAAACACATGATTTATCTTCAAAGCAACGCGAAGTAGAAGGTTAGCTCCAAATCCATTCGAAACAAATGATTTAGCTTCAAATACTTGCGATATAAATGATTTAGCATCAACTGCATGCGAAACAATCGAGTTAGATTCAAATCCATGCGAAACACATGATTTATCTTCAAATCAATACGAAGTAGAAGATTTAGCTTCAAATGCATGCGAAATAAATGATTTAGCTTCAAATACTTGCGTTATAAATGATTTAGCTTCAACTGCATGCGAAACATTCGAGTTAGATTCAAATCCATGCGAAACACATGATTTATCTACAAAGCAACGCGAAGTAGAAGGTTTATCTTCAAATCCATGCGAAAAAATGATTTAGCTTCAAATACTTGCGATATAAATGATTTAGCTTCAATTGGAAGCGATACAAGCGAGTTAGCTTCTAATCCATGCGAAAAAAAAGATTAAGCTTCAAATACTTGCGATATAAACGATATAGCTTCAAATGCATGCCAAACAAACGAGTTAGCTTCACATTCATTCGAAACACATGATTTAGCTTCAAATCAATGCGAAGAAGAAGGTTTAGCTTCAAATCCATTCGAAACAAATGATTTAGCTTCAAATACTTGCGATATAAATGATTTAGCATCAACTGCATGCGAAACAATCGAGTTAGATTCAAATCCATGCGAAACACATGATTTATCTTCAAATCAATGCGAAGTAGAAGATTTAGCTTCAAATGCATGCGAAATAAATGATTTAGCTTCAAATACTTGCGATATAAATGATTTAGCTTCAACTGCATGCGAAACATTCGAGTTAGATTCAAATCCATGCGAAACACATGATTTAGCATCAAATCAATGCGAAGAAGAAGGATTAGCCTTAAATCCATGCGAAACAAATGATTTAGCTTCAAATACTAGCGATATGAATGATATAGCTTCAACTGGGAGCGAAACAAGCGAGTTAGCTTCTAATCCATGCGAAACAAGTGATTTAGCTTCAAATACTTGCGATATAAACGATATAGCTTCAAACGCAAGCGAAACAAACGAGTTAGCTTCACAGTCATTCGAAACACATGATTTAGCTTCAACTCAATGCCTAGTAGATGGTTCAGCTTCAAATCCATGCGAAACAAATGATTCAGCTTCAAATACTAGCGATATGAATGATATAGCTTCAACTGGAAGCGAAACAAGCGAGTTAGATTCAAATCCATGCGAAACACATGATTTGTCTTCAAAGGAACACGAAGTAGAAGGTTTAGCTTCAAATCCATGTAAAAAAAATGATTTAACTTCAAATACTAGCGATATAAATGATTAAGCTTCAACTGGAAGCGAAACAAGCGAGTTAGCTTCTAATCCATGCGAAACGAATGATTTAGCTTCAAATACTTGCGATATAAACGATATAGCTTCACATGCATGCGATACAAACGAGTTTGCTTCACATTCATTCGAAACACATGACTTAGGATCAAATCAATGCGAAGTAGAAGGTTTAGCTTCAAATCCATGCGAAACAAATTATTTGACTTCAAATACTTGCGATATAAATGATTTAGATTCAACTGCATGAGAAACAAACAAGTTAGATTAAAATCCATGCGAAAAACGAGATTTAGATTTAAATCAATGCGGAGTAGAAGTTTTAGCTACAAATCCATTCGAAACAAATGATTTAGCATCAAATACTTGCGATATAAACGATATAGCTTCAAATGCATGCGATACAAACGAGTTAGCTTCACATTCATTCGAAACACATGACTTAGGTTCAAATCAATGCTAAGTAGAAGGTCTAACTTCAAAACGATGCGAAACAAATGATTTAGCTTCAAATACTTGCAATATAAATGATTTAGCTTCAACTGCATGCGAAACAATCGAGTTAGATTCACATTCATGCGAAACACATGATTTATCTTCAAAGCAACGCGAAGTAGAAGGTTAGCTCCAAATCCATTCGAAACAAATGATTTAGCTTCAAATACTTGCGATATAAATGATTTAGCATCAACTGCATGCGAAACTATCGAGTTAGATTCAAATCCATGCGAAACACATGATTTATCTTCAAATCAATACGAAGTAGAAGATTTAGCTTCAAATGCATGCGAAATAAATGATTTAGCTTCAAATACTTGCGTTATAAATGATTTAGCTTCAACTGCATGCGAAACATTCGAGTTAGATTCAAATCCATGCGAAACACATGATTTATCTACAAAGCAACGCGAAGTAGAAGGTTTAGCTTCAAATCCATGCGAAAAAATGATTTAGCTTCAAATACTTGCGATAGAAATGATTTAGCTTCAATTGGAAGCGATACAAGCGAGTTAGCTTCTAATCCATGCGAAAAAAAAGATTTAGCTTCAAATACTTGCGATATAAACGATATAGCTTCAAATGCATGCCAAACAAACGAGTTAGCTTCACATTCATTCGAAACACATGATTTAGCTTCAAATCAATGCGAAGAGGAAGGTTTAGCTTGAAATCCATTCGAAACAAATGATTTAGCTTCAAATACTTGCGATATAAATGATTTAGCATCAACTGCATGCGAAACAATCGAGTTAGATTCAAATCCATGCGAAACACATGATTTATCTTCAAATCAATGCGAAGTAGAAGATTTAGCTTCAAATGCATGCGAAATAAATGATTTAGCTTCAAATACTTGCGATATAAATGATTTAGCTTCAACTGCATGCGAAACATTCGAGTTAGATTCAAATCCATGCGAAACACATGATTTAGCATCAAATCAATGCGAAGAAGAAGGATTAGCCTTAAATCCATGCGAAACAAATGATTTAGCTTCAAATACTAGCGATATGAATGATATAGCTTCAACTGGGAGCGAAACAAGCGAGTTAGCTTCTAATCCATGCGAAACAAGTGATTTAGCTTCAAATACTTGCGATATAAACGATATAGCTTCAAACGCAAGCGAAGCAAACGAGTTAGCTTCACAGTCATTCGAAACACATGATTTAGCTTCAACTCAATGCCTAGTAGATGGTTCAGCTTCAAATCCATGCGAAACAAATGATTCAGCTTCAAATACTAGCGATATGAATGATATAGCTTCAACTGGAAGCGAAACAAGCGAGTTAGATTCAAATCCATGCGAAACACATGATTTGTCTTCAAAGGAACACGAAGTAGAAGGTTTAGCTTCAAATCCATGTAAAAAAAATGATTTAACTTCAAATACTAGCGATATAAATGATTAAGCTTCAACTGGAAGCGAAACAAGCGAGTTAGCTTCTAATCCATGCGAAACGAATGATTTAGCTTCAAATACTTGCGATATAAACGATATAGCTTCACATGCATGCGATACAAACGAGTTAGCTTCACATTCATTCGAAACACATGACTTAGGATCAAATCAATGCGAAGTAGAAGGTTTAGCTTCAAATCCATGCGAAACAAATGATTTAGTTTCAAATACTAGCGATATAAATGATATAGCTTCAACTGGAAGCGAAACAAGCGAGTTAGATTCTAATCCATGCGAAACAAATGATTTAGCTTCAAATACTTGCGATATAAATGATTTAACTTCAACTAGATGCGAATCAAGCGAGTTAGCTTCTCATCCATGCGAAACAAATGATTTAGCTTCAAATACTTGCGATTTAAATGACTTAGCTCCAATTGGGAGCGAAACAGGCGAGTTAGCTTCGAATCCGGGCGAAACAAATAATTTAGCTTCAAATCAATGCGGAGAAGAAAGATTAGCTTCAAATAAATGCGAAACAAATGATTTAGCTTCAAATACCAGCGATATAAATGATTTAGCTCCAACTGGAAGCGGAACATGCGAGTTAGCTTCAAATCCATGCGAACCAAATGATTCAGCTTCAAATACTTGCGATATAAATGATTGAGCATTAACTGGAAGCGAAACAAGCGAGTTAGCTTCAAATCCATGCGAAACACATGATTTGTCTTCAATGGAATACGAAGTAGAAGGTTTAGCTTCAAGTCCATGTAAAACAAATGATTTAACTTCAAATACTAGCGATATAAATGATTAAGCTTCAACTGGAAGCGAAACAAGCGAGTTAGCTTCTAATCCATGCGAAACGAATGATTTAGCTTCAAATACTTGCGATATAAACGATATAGCTTCAAATGCATGCGGAACAAACGAGTTAGCTTCACATTCATTCGTAACACATGATTTAGCTTCAAATCAATGCGAAGAAGAAGGTTTAGCTTCAAATCCAAGCGAAACAAATTATTTTACTTCAAATACTTGCGATATAAATGATTTAGATTCAACTGCATGAGAAACAAACAAGTTAGATTAAAATCCATGCGAAAAACGAGATTTAGATTTAAATCATTGCGGAGTAGAAGTTTTAACTACAAATCCATTCGAAACAAATGATTTAGCATCAAATACTTGCGATATAAACGATATAGCTTCAAATGCATGCGATACAAACGAGTTAGCTTCACATTCATTCGAAACACATGACTTAGGTTCAAATCAATGCTAAGTAGAAGGTTTAACTTCAAAACGATGCGAAACAAATGATTTAGCTTCAAATACTTGCAATATAAATGATTTAGCTTCAACTGCATGCGAAACAATCGAGTTAGATTCAAATCCATGCGAAACACATGATTTATCTTCAAAGCAACGCGATGTAGAAGGTTTAGCTTCAAATCCATGCGAAACAAATGATTTTGCTTCAAATACTTGCGATATAATTGATTTAGATTCAACTACATACGAAACAAACAAGCTAGATTCAAATCAATGCGAAAAACGAGATTTAGATTTAAAACAATGCCGAGTAGAAGTTTTAGCTTCAAATCCATGCGAAACAAATGATTTAGCTTCAAATACTTGCGATATAAACGTTATAGCTTCAAATGCATGCGAAACAAACGAGTTAGCTTCACAGTCATTCGAAACACATGATTTATCTTCAAATCCATGCGAAGTAGAAGGTTTAGCTTCAAATCCATGCGAAACAAATGATTTACCTTCAAGTACTAGCGATATAAATGATTTAGCTTCATCTGGAAGCGAAACGAGCGAGGTAGCTTCTAATCCATGCGAAAAAAAAGATTTAGATCAAATACTTGCGATATAAATGATTTAGATTCAACTGGAAGTGGACCAAGCGAGTTAGCTTCAAATCCATGCGAAACACATGATTTATCTTCAAAGCAACGCGAAGTAGAAGGTTAGCTCCAAATCCATTCGAAACAAATGATTTAGATTCAAATACTTGCGATATAAATGATTTAGCTTCAATTGGAAGCGATACAAGCGAGTTAGCTTCTAATCCATGCGAAAAAAAAGATTTAGCTTCAAATACTTGCGATATAAACGATATAGCTTCAAATGCATGCCAAACAAACGAGTTAGCTTCACATTCATTCGAAACACATGATTTAGCTTGAAATCAATGCGAAGAAGAAGGTTTAGCTTCAAATCCATTCGAAACAAATGATTAAGCTTCAAATACTTGCGATATAAATGATTTAGCATCAACTGCATGCGAAACAATCGAGTTAGATTCAAATCCATGCGAAACACATGATTTATCTTCAAATCAATGCGAACTAGAAGATTTAGCTTCAAATGCATGCGAAATAAATGATTTAGCTTCAAATACTTGCGATATAAATGATTTAGCTTCAACTGCATGCGAAACATTCGAGTTAGATTCACATTCATGCGAAACACATGATTTAGCATCAAATCAATGCGAAGAAGAAGGATTAGCCTTAAATCCATGCGAAACAAATGATTTAGCTTCAAATACTAGCGATATAAACGATATAGCTTCAAACGCAAGCGAAACAAACGAGTTAGCTTCACAGTCATTCGAAACACATGATTTAGCTTCAACTCAATGCCTAGTAGATGGTTCAGCTTCAAATCCATGCGAAACAAATGATTCAGCTTCAAATACTAGCGATATGAATGATATAGCTTCAACTGGAAGCGAAACAAGCGAGTTAGCTTCAAATCCATGCGAAACACATGATTTGTCTTCAGAGGAACACGAAGTAGAAGGTTTAGCTTCAAATCCATGTAAAAAAAATGATTTAACTTCATATACTAGCGATATAAATGATTAAGCTTCAACTGGAAGCGAAACAAGCGAGTTAGCTTCTAATCCATGCGAAAAGAATGATTTAGCTTCAAATACTTGCGATATAAACGATATAGCTTCACATGCATGCGATACAAACGAGTTAGCTTCACATTCATTCGAAACACATGACTTAGGATCAAATCAATACGAAGTAGAAGGTTTAGCTTCAAATCCATGCGAAACAAATGATTTAGTTTCAAATACTAGCGATATAAGTGATATAGCTTCAACTGGAAGCGAAACAACCGAGATAGATTCTAATCCATGCGAAACAAATGATTTAGCTTCAAATACTTGCGATATAAATGATTTAACTTCAACTAGATGCGAATCAAGCGAGTTAGCTTCTCATCCATGCGAAACAAATGATTTAGCTTCAAATACTTGCGATTTAAATGACTTAGCTCCAATTGGGAGCGAAACAGGCGAGTTAGCTTCAAATCCGGGCGAAACAAATAATTTAGCTTCAAATCAATGCGGAGAAGAAAGATTAGCTTCAAATAAATGCGAAACAAATGATTTAGCTTCAAATACCAGCGATATAAATGATTTAGCTCCAACTGGAAGCGAAACATGCGAGTTAGCTTCAAATCCATGCGAAACAAATGATTCAGCTTCAAATACTTGCGATATAAATGATTGAGCATTAACTGGAAGCGAAACAAGCGAGTTAGCTTCAAATCCATGCGAAACACATGATTTGTCTTCAAAGGAATACGAAGTAGAAGGTTTAGCTTCAAATCCATGTAAAACAAATGATTTAACTTCAAATACTAGCGATATAAATGATTAAGCTTCAACTGGAAGCGAAACAAGCGAGTTAGCTTCTAATCCATGCGAAACGAATGATTTAGCTTCAAATACTTGCGATATAAACGATATAGCTTCAAATGCATGCGGAACAAACGAGTTAGCTTCACATTCATTCGTAACACATGATTTAGCTTCAAATTAATGCGAAGAAGAAGGTTTAGCTTCAAATCCAAGCGAAACAAATTATTTTACTTCAAATACTTGCGATATAAATGATTTAGATTCAACTGCATGAGAAACAAACAAGTTAGATTAAAATCCATGCGAAAAACGAGATTTAGATTTAAATCAATGCGGAGTAGAAGTTTTAGCTACAAATCCATTCGAAACAAATGATTTAGCATCAAATACTTGCGATATAAACGATATAGCTTCAAATGCATGCGATACAAACGAGTTAGCTTCACATTCATTCGAAACACATGACTTAGGTTCAAATCAATGCTAAGTAGAATGTTTAACTTCAAAACGATGCGAAACAAATGATTTAGCTTCAAATACTTGCAATATAAATGATTAAGCTTCAACTGCATGCGAAACAATCGAGTTAGATTCAAATCCATGCGAAACACATGATTTGTCTTCAAAGGAATACGATGTAGAAGGTTTAGCTTCAAATCCATGCGAAACAAATGATTTTGCTTCAAATACTTGCGATATAATTGATTTAGATTCAACTGCATTCGAAACAAACAAGCTAGATTCAAATCAATGCGAAAAACGAGATTTAGATTTAAAACAATGCCGAGTAGAAGTTTTAGCTTCAAATCCATGCGAAACAAATGATTTAGCTTCAAATACTTGCGATATAAACGTTATAGCTTCAAATGCATGCGAAACAAACGAGTTAGCTTCACAGTCATTCGAAACACATGATTTATCTTCAAATCCATGCGAAGTAGAAGGTTTAGCTTCAAATCCATGCGAAACAAATGGTTTACCTTCAAGTACTAGCGATATAAATGATATAGCTTCATCTGGAAGCGAAACGAGCGAGTTAGCTTCTAATCCATGCGAAAAAAAAAGATTTAGATCAAATACTTGCGATATAAATGATTTAGATTCAACTGGAAGTGGAACAAGCGAGTTAGCTTCAAATCCATGCGAAACACATGATTTATCTTCAAAGCAACGCGAAGTAGAAGATTTAGCTTCAAATGCATGCGAAATAAATGATTTAGCTTCAAATACTTGCGTTATAAATGATTTAGATTCAACTGCATGCGAAACAAACAAGTTAGATTCAAATCCATGCGAAAAACGAGATTTTGATTTAAATCAATGCGGAGTAGTATTTTTAGCTACAAATCCATGCGAAACAAATGATTTAGCTTCAAATACTTGCGATATAAACGATATAGCTTCAAATGCATGCGATACAAACGAGTTAGCTTCACATTCATTCGAAACACATGACTTAGGATCAAATCAATGCGAAGTAGAAGGTTTAGCTTCGAATCCATGCGAAACGAATGATTTAGTTTCAAATACTAGCGATATAAACGATATAGCTTCAAAAGCATGCGAAACAAACAAGTTAGATTCAAATCCATGCGAAAAACGAGATTTTGATTTAAATCAATGCGGAGTAGTATTTTTAGCTACAAATCCATGCGAAACAAATGATTTAGCTTCAAATACTTGCGATATAAACGATATAGCTTCAAATGCATGCGATACAAACGAGTTAGCTTCACATTCATTCGAAACACATGACTTAGGATCAAATCAATGCGAAGTAGAAGGTTTAGCTTCGAATCCATGCGAAACGAATGATTTAGTTTCAAATACTAGCGATATAAACGATATAGCTTCAAAAGCATGCGAAACAAACGAGTTAGCTTCACATTCATTCGAAACACATGATTTAGCTTCAAATCAATGCGAAGTAGAAGGTTTAGCTTCAAATCCATGCGAAACAAATGATTTACCTTCAAGTACTATCGATATAAATGATTTAGCTTCATCTGGAAGCGAAACGAGCGAGTTAGTTTCTAATCCATGCGAAAAAAAAGATTTAGATCAAATACTTGCGATATAAATGATTTAGCTTCAACTGCATGCGAAACATTCGAGTTAGAATCAAATCCATGCGAAACACATGATTTATCTTCAAAGCAACGCGAAGTAGAAGGTTTAGCTTCAAATCCATGCGAAACAAATGATTTAGCTTCAAATACTTGCGATATAAATTATTTAGCTTCAACTGCATGCGAAACAATCGAGTTAGATTCAAATCCATGCGAAACACATGACAAAGCTTCAAATCAGTGCGAGGTAGAAGATTTACCTTCAAATCCATGCGAAACAAACGAGTTAGCTTCACAGTCATTCGAAACACGTGATTTAGCTTCAAATCCACGCGGAGTAGAAGGTTTAGCTTCAAATCCAAGCGAAACAAATGATATTACTTCAAATACTTGCGATATAAATGATTTAGATTCAACTGCATGCGAAACAAACAAGTTAGATTCAAATCCATGCGAAAAACGAGATTTTGATTTAAATCAATGCGGAGTAGTATTTTTAGCTACAAATCCATGCGAAACAAATGATTTAGCTTCAAATACTTGCGATATAAACGATATAGCTTCAAATGCATGCGATACTAACGAGTTAGCTTCACATTCATTCGAAACACATGACTTAGGATCAAATCAATGCGAAGTAGAAGGTTTAGCTTCGAATCCATGCGAAACGAATGATTTAGTTTCAAATACTAGCGATATAAACGATATAGCTTCAAAAGCATGCGAAACAAACGAGTTAGCTTCACATTCATTCGAAACACATGATTTAGCTTCAAATCAATGCGAAGTAGAAGGTTTAGCTTCAAATCCATGCGAACCAAATAATTTAGCTTCAAATACTTGCGATATAAATGATTAATATTCAACTGGAAGCGAAACAAGCGAGTTAGATTCTAATCCATGCGAAACAAATGATTTAGTTTCAAATACTTGCGATATAAACGATATAGTTTCAAAAGCATGCGATACAAATGAGTTAGCTTCACAGTCATTCGAAACACATGATTTAGCTTCAACTCAATGCCTAGTAGATGGTTCAGCTTCAAATCCATGCGAAACAAATGATTTAGCTTCAAATACTAGTGATATGAATGATATAGCTTCAACTGGAAGCGAAACAATCGAGTTAGCTTCAAATACATGCGAAATGCATGATTTAGGTTCAAATCAATGCGGAGAAGAAAGTTTAGCTTAAAATCCATGCGAAACAAATGATTTAGCTACAAATACTTGCGATATATATGACTTAGCTCCCCTTGGGAGCGAAACAGTCGAGTTAGCTTCAAATCCGTGCGAAACAAATAATTTAGCTTCAAATCAATGCGGAGTACAAGGTTTAGCTTTAACTGCATACGAAACACATGATATAGCTTCAAATCAGTGCGGAGTAGAAGGTTTAGCTTGAAATCCATGCGAAACAAATGATTTAGGTTCAAATACTTGCGATATAAATTATTTAGCTTCAACTGCATGCGAAACAATCGAGTTAGATTCAAATCCATGCGAAACACATGACAAAGCTTCAAATCAGTGCGAGGTAGAAGATTTACCTTCAAATCCATGCGAAACAAACGAGTTAGCTTCACAGTCATTCGAAACACGTGATTTAGCTTCAAATCCACGCGGAGTAGAAGGTTTAGCTTCAAATCCAAGCGAAACAAATGATTTTACTTCAAATACTTGCGATATAAATGATTTAGATTCAACTGCATGCGAAACAAACAAGTTAGATTCAAATCCATGCGAAAAACGAGATTTTGATTTAAATCAATGCGGAGTAGTATTTTTAGCTACAAATCCATGCAAAACAAATGATTTAGCTTCAAATACTTGCGATATAAACGATATAGCTTCAAATGCATGCGATACTAACGAGTTAGCTTCACATTCATTCGAAACACATGACTTAGGATCAAATCAATGCGAAGTAGAAGGTTTAGCTTCGAATCCATGCGAAACGAATGATTTAGTTTCAATTACTAGCGATATAAACGATATAGCTTCAAAAGCATGCGAAACAAACGAGTTAGCTTCACAGTCATTCGAAACACGTGATTTAGCTTCAAATCAATGCGGAGTAGAAGGTTTACCTTCAAATCCATGCGAAACACACGAGTTAGCTTCATAGTCATTCGAAACACGTGATTTAGCTTCAAATCAATGCGGAGTAGAAGGTTTATCTTCAAATCCATGCGAAACAAATGATTTAGCTTGAAATACTTGCGACATAAACGACTTAGCTTCAACTGGAAGCGAAACAAGCGAGTTAGTTTCTAACTCATGCGAAACACATGATTTAAGTTCAAATCCACGCGGAGTAGAAGGTTTAGCTTCAAATCCATGCGAAACAAATGATTTAGCTTCAAATACTTGCGGTATAAACGATATAGCTTCAAATGCATTCGAAACAAACAAGTTAGATTCACATTCATTCGAAACACATGATTTAGCTTCAAATCAATGAGAAGTAGAAGGTTTAGCTTCAAATCCATGCGAAACAAATGATTTAGCTTCAAATACTTGCGATATAAATGATTTAGCTTCAACTGGAAGCGAAACAAGCGAGTTAGATTCCAACTCATGCGAAACACATGATTTAACTTCAAATCCACGCGGAGTAGTAGGTTTAGCTTCAAATCAATGCGAAACAAATGATTTAACTTCAAATACTTGCGATATAAACGATATAGCTTCAAATGCATGCGAAACAAACGAGTTAGCTTCACATTCATTCGAAACACATGATTTAGCTTCAAATCAATGCGTAGTAGAAGGTTTAGCTCCAAATCCATGCGAAACAAATGATTTAGCTTCAAATACTTGCGATATAAACGATATAGCTTCAAATGCATGCGAAACAAACGAGTTAGATTCACATTCATTCGAAACACATGATTTAACTTCAAGTACTTGCGATATAAATGACTTAGCTCCAACTAGAAGCGAGACATGCGAGTTAGCTTCAAATCCATGCGAAACAAATGATTCAGCTTCAAGTACTTGCGATATAAACGATATAACTTCAAATGCATGCGAAACAAACGAGTTGGCTTCACATTCATTCGAAACACATGATTTAGCATCAAATCAATGCGAAGTAGGAGAATTAGCTTCAAATCCAAGCGAAACAAATGGTTTTGCTTCAAATACTTGCGATATAAATGATTTAGATTCAACTGCATGCGAAACAAACAAGTTAGATTCAAATCCATGCGAGAAAAGAGATTTAGATTTAAATCAATGCGGAGTAGAAGTTTTAGCTACGAATCCATGCGAAACAAATGATTTACCTAC
Organism: Megalopta genalis; assembly: GCF_051020955.1. Taxonomy (NCBI): domain Eukaryota; kingdom Metazoa; phylum Arthropoda; class Insecta; order Hymenoptera; family Halictidae; genus Megalopta; species Megalopta genalis. Next base: position 258,317 of record NW_027476149.1, read on the forward strand.
AAATACTTGCGATACAAACGATATAGCTTCAAATGCATTCGAAACAAACAAGTTAGATTCACATTCATTCGAAACACATGATTTAGCTTCAAATCAATGAGAAGTAGAAGGTTTAGCTTCAAATCCATGCGAAACAAATGATTTAGCTTCAAATACCAGCGATATAAATGATTTAGATTCAACTGGAGGCGAAACAAGCGAGTTAGTTTCTAACTCATGCGAAACACATGATATAACTTCAAATCCACGAGGAGTAGAAGGTTCAGCTTCCAATCCCTGCGAAACAAATGATTTAGCTTCAAATACTTGCGATATAAATGATTTAGCTCCAACTGGAAGCGAAACAAGCGAGTTAGATTCTAACTCATGCGAAACACATGATTTAACTTCAAATCCACGCGGAGTAGTAGGTTTAGCTTCAAATCCATGCGAAACAAATGATTTAGCTTCAAATACTTGCGACATAAATGAATTAGCTTCAACTGGAAGCGAATCAAGCGAGTTAGCTTCTAATCCATGCGAAACGAATGATTTAGCTTCAAATACTTCCGATATAAACGACATAGCTTCAAATGCATGCCAAACAAACGAGTTTGCTTCACATTCATTCGAAACACATGATTTAGCTTCAAATCAATGCGAAGAAGAAGGTTTAGCTTCAAATACAAGCGAAACAAATGATTTTACTTCAAATACTTGCGATAAAAATGATTTAGATTCAACTGCATGCGAAACAAACAAGTTAGATTCAAATCCATGCGAAAAACGAGATTTTGATTTATATCAATGCGGAGTAGTATTTTTAGCTACAAATCCAAGCGAAACAAATGATTTAGCTTCAAATACTTGCGATATAAACGATATAGCTTCAAATGCATGCGATACAAACGAGTTAGCTTCACATTCATTCGAAACATATGATTTAGCTTCAAATCAATGCGAAGTAGAAGGTTTAGCTTCAAATCCATGCGAAACACATGACAAAGCTTCAAATCAGTGCGAGGTAGAAGGTTTACCTTCAAATCCATGCGAAACAAACGAGTTAGCTTCACAGTCATTCGAAACACGTGATTTAGCTTCAAATCAATGCGGAGTAGAAGGTTTATCTTCAAATCCATGCGAAACAAATGATTTAGCTTGAAATACTTGCGACATAAATGATTTAGCTTCAACTGGAAGCGAAACAGGCGAGTTAGTTTCTAACTCATGCGAAACACATGATTTAACTTCAAATCCACGCGGAGTAGAAGGTTTAGCTTCAAATCCATGCGAAACAAATGATTTAGCTTCAAATACTTACGACATAATTGAATTAGCTTCAACTGGAAGCGAAACAAGCGAGTTAGTTTCTAACCCATGCGAAACACATGATTTAACTTCAAATCCACGAGGAGTAGAAGGTTTAGCTTCAAATCCCTGCAAAACAAATGATTTAGCTTCAAATACTTGCGATATAAATGATTTAGCTTCAACTGGAAGCGAAACAAGCGAGTTAGATTCTAACTCATGCGAAACACATGATTTAACTTCAAATCCACGCGGAGTAGTAGGTTTAGCTTCAAATCCATGCGAAACAAATGATTTAGCTTCAAATACTTGCGACATAAAAGAATTAGCTTCAACTGGAAGCGAAACAAGCGAGTTAGGTTCTAATCTATGCGAAACACATGATTTATCTTCAAAGCAACGCGAAGTAGAAGGTTTAGCTTCAAATCAATGCGAAACAAATGATTTAACTTCAAATACTTGCAATATAAACGATATAGCTTCAAATGCATGCGAAACAAACGAGTTAGCTTCACATTCATTCGAAACACATGACAAAGCTTCAAATCAGTGCGAGGTAGAAGGTTTACCTTCAGATCCATGCGAAACAAACGAGTTAGCTTCACAGTCATTCGAAACACGTGATTTAGCTTCAAATCAATGCGGAGTAGAAGGTTTACCTTCAAATCCATGCGAAACACACGAGTTAGCTTCATAGTCATTCGAAACACGTGATTTAGCTTCAAATCAATGCGGAGTAGAAGGTTTATCTTCAAATCCATGCGAAACAAATGATTTAGCTTGAAATACTTGCGACATAAACGACTTAGCTTCAACTGGAAGCGAAACAAGCGAGTTAGTTTCTAACTCATGCGAAACACATGATTTAAGTTCAAATCCACGCGGAGTAGAAGGTTTAGCTTCAAATCCATGCGAAACAAATGATTTAGCTTCAAATACTTGCGGTATAAACGATATAGCTTCAAATGCATTCGAAACAAACAAGTTAGATTCACATTCATTCGAAACACATGATTTAGCTTCAAATCAATGAGAAGTAGAAGGTTTAGCTTCAAATCCATGCGAAACAAATGATTTAGCTTCAAATACTTGCGATATAAATGATTTAGCTTCAACTGGAAGCGAAACAAGCGAGTTAGATTCCAACTCATGCGAAACACATGATTTAACTTCAAATCCACGCGGAGTAGTAGGTTTAGCTTCAAATCCATGCGAAACAAATGATTTAGCTTCAAATACTTGCGACATAAATGAATTAGCTTCAACTTGAAGCGAAACAAGCGAGTTAGGTTCTAATCTATGCGAAACACATGATTTATCTTCCAAGCAACGCGAAGTAGAAGGTTTAGCTTCAAATCAATGCGAAACAAATGATTTAACTTCAAATACTTGCGATATAAACGATATAGCTTCAAATGCATGCGAAACAAACGAGTTAGCTTCACATTCATTCGAAACACATGATTTAGCTTCAAATCAATGCGTAGTAGAAGGTTTAGCTCCAAATCCATGCGAAACAAATGATTTAGCTTCAAATACTTGCGATATAAACGATATAGCTTCAAATGCATGCGAAACAAACGAGTTAGATTCACATTCATTCGAAACACATGATTTAGCTTCAAGTACTTGCGATATAAATGACTTAGCTCCAACTAGAAGCGAGACATGCGAGTTAGCTTCAAATCCATGCGAAACAAATGATTCAGCTTCAAGTACTTGCGATATAAACGATATAACTTCAAATGCATGCGAAACAAACGAGTTGGCTTCACATTCATTCGAAACACATGATTTAGCATCAAATCAATGCGAAGTAGGAGAATTAGCTTCAAATCCAAGCGAAACAAATGGTTTTGCTTCAAATACTTGCGATATAAATGATTTAGATTCAACTGCATGCGAAACAAACAAGTTAGATTCAAATCCATGCGAGAAAAGAGATTTAGATTTAAATCAATGCGGAGTAGAAGTTTTAGCTACGAATCCATGCGAAACAAATGATTTACCTACAAATACTTGCGATACAAACGATATAGCTTCAAATGCATTCGAAACAAACAAGTTAGATTCACATTCATTCGAAACACATGATTTAGCTTCAAATCAATGAGAAGTAGAAGGTTTAGCTTCAAATCCATGCGAAACAAATGATTTAGCTTCAAATACCAGCGATATAAATGATTTAGATTCAACTGGAGGCGAAACAAGCGAGTTAGTTTCTAACTCATGCGAAACACATGATATAACTTCAAATCCACGAGGAGTAGAAGGTTCAGCTTCCAATCCCTGCGAAACAAATGATTTAGCTTCAAATACTTGCGATATAAATGATTTAGCTCCAACTGGAAGCGAAACAAGCGAGTTAGATTCTAACTCATGCGAAACACATGATTTAACTTCAAATCCACGCGGAGTAGTAGGTTTAGCTTCAAATCCATGCGAAACAAATGATTTAGCTTCAAATACTTGCGACATAAATGAATTAGCTTCAACTGGAAGCGAATCAAGCGAGTTAGCTTCTAATCCATGCGAAACGAATGATTTAGCTTCAAATACTTCCGATATAAACGACATAGCTTCAAATGCATGCCAAACAAACGAGTTTGCTTCACATTCATTCGAAACACATGATTTAGCTTCAAATCAATGCGAAGAAGAAGGTTTAGCTTCAAATACAAGCGAAACAAATGATTTTACTTCAAATACTTGCGATAAAAATGATTTAGATTCAACTGCATGCGAAACAAACAAGTTAGATTCAAATCCATGCGAAAAACGAGATTTTGATTTATATCAATGCGGAGTAGTATTTTTAGCTACAAATCCAAGCGAAACAAATGATTTAGCTTCAAATACTTGCGATATAAACGATATAGCTTCAAATGCATGCGATACAAACGAGTTAGCTTCACATTCATTCGAAACATATGATTTAGCTTCAAATCAATGCGAAGTAGAAGGTTTAGCTTCAAATCCATGCGAAACACATGACAAAGCTTCAAATCAGTGCGAGGTAGAAGGTTTACCTTCAAATCCATGCGAAACAAACGAGTTAGCTTCACAGTCATTCGAAACACGTGATTTAGCTTCAAATCAATGCGGAGTAGAAGGTTTATCTTCAAATCCATGCGAAACAAATGATTTAGCTTGAAATACTTGCGACATAAATGATTTAGCTTCAACTGGAAGCGAAACAGGCGAGTTAGTTTCTAACTCATGCGAAACACATGATTTAACTTCAAATCCACGCGGAGTAGAAGGTTTAGCTTCAAATCCATGCGAAACAAATGATTTAGCTTCAAATACTTACGACATAATTGAATTAGCTTCAACTGGAAGCGAAACAAGCGAGTTAGTTTCTAACCCATGCGAAACACATGATTTAACTTCAAATCCACGAGGAGTAGAAGGTTTAGCTTCAAATCCCTGCAAAACAAATGATTTAGCTTCAAATACTTGCGATATAAATGATTTAGCTTCAACTGGAAGCGAAACAAGCGAGTTAGATTCTAACTCATGCGAAACACATGATTTAACTTCAAATCCACGCGGAGTAGTAGGTTTAGCTTCAAATCCATGCGAAACAAATGATTTAGCTTAAAATACTTGCGACATAAAAGAATTAGCTTCAACTGGAAGCGAAACAAGCGAGTTAGGTTCTAATCTATGCGAAACACATGATTTATCTTCAAAGCAACGCGAAGTAGAAGGTTTAGCTTCAAATCAATGCGAAACAAATGATTTAACTTCAAATACTTGCAATATAAACGATATAGCTTCAAATGCATGCGAAACAAACGAGTTAGCTTCACATTCATTCGAAACACATGACAAAGCTTCAAATCAGTGCGAGGTAGAAGGTTTACCTTCAGATCCATGCGAAACAAACGAGTTAGCTTCACAGTCATTCGAAACACGTGATTTAGCTTCAAATCAATGCGGAGTAGAAGGTTTACCTTCAAATCCATGCGAAACACACGAGTTAGCTTCATAGTCATTCGAAACACGTGATTTAGCTTCAAATCAATGCGGAGTAGAAGGTTTATCTTCAAATCCATGCGAAACAAATGATTTAGCTTGAAATACTTGCGACATAAACGACTTAGCTTCAACTGGAAGCGAAACAAGCGAGTTAGTTTCTAACTCATGCGAAACACATGATTTAAGTTCAAATCCACGCGGAGTAGAAGGTTTAGCTTCAAATCCATGCGAAACAAATGATTTAGCTTCAAATACTTGCGGTATAAACGATATAGCTTCAAATGCATTCGAAACAAACAAGTTAGATTCACATTCATTCGAAACACATGATTTAGCTTCAAATCAATGAGAAGTAGAAGGTTTAGCTTCAAATCCATGCGAAACAAATGATTTAGCTTCAAATACTTGCGATATAAATGATTTAGCTTCAACTGGAAGCGAAACAAGCGAGTTAGATTCCAACTCATGCGAAACACATGATTTAACTTCAAATCCACGCGGAGTAGTAGGTTTAGCTTCAAATCCATGCGAAACAAATGATTTAGCTTCAAATACTTGCGACATAAATGAATTAGCTTCAACTTGAAGCGAAACAAGCGAGTTAGGTTCTAATCTATGCGAAACACATGATTTATCTTCCAAGCAACGCGAAGTAGAAGGTTTAGCTTCAAATCAATGCGAAACAAATGATTTAACTTCAAATACTTGCGATATAAACGATATAGCTTCAAATGCATGCGAAACAAACGAGTTAGCTTCACATTCATTCGAAACACATGATTTAGCTTCAAATCAATGCGTAGTAGAAGGTTTAGCTCCAAATCCATGCGAAACAAATGATTTAGCTTCAAATACTTGCGATATAAACGATATAGCTTCAAATGCATGCGAAACAAACGAGTTAGATTCACATTCATTCGAAACACATGATTTAGCTTCAAGTACTTGCGATATAAATGACTTAGCTCCAACTAGAAGCGAGACATGCGAGTTAGCTTCAAATCCATGCGAAACAAATGATTCAGCTTCAAGTACTTGCGATATAAACGATATAACTTCAAATGCATGCGAAACAAACGAGTTGGCTTCACATTCATTCGAAACACATGATTTAGCATCAAATCAATGCGAAGTAGGAGAATTAGCTTCAAATCCAAGCGAAACAAATGGTTTTGCTTCAAATACTTGCGATATAAATGATTTAGATTCAACTGCATGCGAAACAAACAAGTTAGATTCAAATCCATGCGAGAAAAGAGATTTAGATTTAAATCAATGCGGAGTAGAAGTTTTAGCTACGAATCCATGCGAAACAAATGATTTACCTACAAATACTTGCGATACAAACGATATAGCTTCAAATTCATGCGAAACACATGATTTATCTTCAAAGCAACGCGAAGTAGAAGATTTACCTTCAAATCCATGCGAAACAAATTATTTAGCTTCAAATAGTAGCGATAGAAATGATTTAGCTTCAACTAGAAGCGAATCAAGCGAGTTAGCTTCTCATCCATGCGAAACAAATGATTTAGCTTCAAATACTTGCGGTATAAACGATATAGCTTCAAATGCATTCGAAAAAAACTAGTTAGATTCACATTCATTCGAAACACATGATTTAGCTTCAAATCAATGAGAAGTAGAAGGTTTAGCTTCAAATCCATGCGAAACAAATGATTTAGATTCAAATACCAGCGATATAAAAGATTTAGCTTGAACTGGAAGCGAAACAAACGAGTTAGCTTCAAATCCATGCGAAACAAATGATTTAGCTTCAAGTACTTGCGATATAAACGATATAGCTTCAAATGCATGCGAAACAAACGAGTTAGCTCACATTCATTCGAAACACATGCTTTAGCTTCAAATCTATTCGAAGTAGAAGGTTTAGTTTCAAATCCAAGAGAAACAAATGATTTTGCTTCAAATTCTTGCGATATAAATGATTTAGCTTCAACTGGAAGCGGAACAAGCGAGTTAGCTTGTAATCTATGCGAAACAAATGATTTATCTTCAAGTATTTGCGATATAAACGATATAGCTTCAAATGCGTGCGAAACAAACGAGTTAGCTTCACATTAATTCGAAACACATGATTTAGCCTCAAATCAATGCGAGGTAGAAGATTTAGCTTCAAATCCATGCGAAACAAATGATTTACCTTCAAATACTTGCGATATAAATGATTTAGCTTTAACTGGAAGCGAAACAAGCGAGTTAGCTTCTAATCCATGCGAAACAAACGAGTTAGCTTCACATTAATTCGAAACACATGATTTAGCCTCAAATCAATGCGAGGTAGAAGATTTAGCTTCAAATCCATGCGAAACAAATGATTTAGGTTCAAATACTTGCGATATAAACGATATATCTTCAAATGCGTGCGAAACAAACGAGTTAGCTTCACATTAATTCGAAACACATGATTTAGCCTCAAATCAATGCGAGGTAGAAGATTTAGCTTCAAATCCATGCGAAACAAATGATTTACCTTCAAATACTTGCGATATATATGATTAAGCTTTAACTGGAAGCGAAACAAGCGAGTTAGCTTCAAATTCATGCGAAACAAACGAGTAAGCTTCACAGTCATTCGAAACACATGATTTAGCTTCAAATCAATACGAAGTAGAAGGTTTAGCTTCAAATCCAAGCGAAACAAATAATTTAGCTTCAAATACTTGCGATATAAATGATTTAGATTCAACTGCATGCGAAACAAACGAGTTAGCTTCACATTCATTCGAAACACATGATTTAGCTTCAAATCAATGCGAAGTAGAAGGTTTAGCTTCATATCCAAGCGAAACAAATAATTTAGCTTCAAATACTTGCGATATAAATGATTTGGATTCAACTGCATGAGAAACAAACGAGTTAGCTTCAAATCCACGCGAAACACGTGATTTATCTTCCTTGTATTGCGCAGTAGAAGGTTTAGATTCAAATCCATGCGAAACAAATGATTTAGCTTTACAGTCATTCGAAACACATGATTTAGCTTCAAATCAATGCGAAGTAGAAGGTGTAGCTTCAAATCCATGCGAAACAAATAATTTAGCTTCAAATCCTTGTGATATAAATGACTTAGATTCAACTGCATGCGAAACAAACGAGTTAGCTTCACGTTCATTCGAAACACATGAGTTAGCTTCAAATCAATGCGAAGTAGAAGGTGTAGCCTCAAATCGATGCGAAACAAATGATTTAGCTTCAAATACTAGCGATATAAATGACATAGCTCCAAATGGAAGCGAAACATGCGAGTTAGCTTCAAATCCATGCGAAACAAATGATTTAGCTTCAAGTACTTGCGATATAAACGATATAGCTTCAACTGCATGCGAAACAAACGAGTTAGCTTCAAATTCACACGAAACACATGATTTATCTTCCATGCATTGCGCAGTAGAAGGTTTAGCTTCAAATCCATGCGAAACAAATGATTTAGCTTCACAGTCATTCGAAACACATGATTTAAATTCAAATCAATGCGAAGTAGAAGGTTTAGCTTCAAATCCATGCGAAACAAATGATTTACCTTCAAGTACTATCGATACAAATGATTTAGCTTCAACTGAAAACGAAACAAGCGAGTTAGGTTCTAATCTATGCGAAACACATGATTTATCTTCAAAGCAACGCGAAGAAGAAGGATTAGCTTCAAATCCATGCGAAACAAATGATTTAGCTTCAAATACTTGGGATATAAACGATATAGCTTCAAATGTATGCGAAACAAACGAGTTAGCTTCACATTCATTCGAAACACATGATTTAGCTTCAAATCAATGCGAAGAAGAAGGTTTAGCTTCAAATCCAAGAGAAACAAATGATTTTGCTTCAAATACTTGCGATATAAATGATTTAGATTAAACTGCATGCGCAACAAACAAGTTAGCTTCAAATCCACGCAAAACACATGATTTATCTTCCAAGCAATGCAAAGTAGAAGGTTTAGCTTCAAATCCATGCGAAACAAATGATTTAGCTTCAAATACTAGCGATATAAATGATTTAGGATCAACTGGAAGCGAAACAAGTGAGTTAGCTTCTAATCCATGCGAAAAAAAAGATTTAGATCAAATACTTGCGATATAAATTATTTAGCTTCAACTGGAAGTGAAACAAGCGAGTTAGCTTCAAATCCATGCGAAACAAACGATTTGGTTTCAAATACTTGCGATGTAAATGATTTAGCTTTAACTGGAAGCGGAACAAGCGAGTTAGCTACAAATCCATGCGAGACACATGATTTGTCTTCAAAGGAATACGAAGTAGAAGGTTTATCTTCAAATCCATGCGAAACAAATGGTTTAACTTCAAATACTAGCGATATAAATGATATAGCTTCAACTGGAAGCGAAACAAGCGAGTTAGCTTCTAATCCATGCGAAACAAATGATTTAGATTCAAATACTTGCGATATAAACGACATAGCTTCAAATGCATGCGAAACAAACGAGTTAGCTTCACATTCATTCGAAACACATGATTTAGCTTCAAATACTTGCGATATAAACGATATAGCTTCAAATGCATGCGAAACAAACGAGTTAGCTTCACATTCATTCGAAACACATGATTTAGCTTCAAATCAATGCGAAATAGAAGGTTTAGCTTCATATCCATGCGAAACAAATGATTTACCTTCGAATACTAGCGATATAAATGATTTAGCTTCAACTAGAAGCGAAACAAGCGAGTTAGCTTCTAATCCATGCGAAACAAACGAGTTAGCTTCACATTAATTTGAAACACATGATTTAGCCTCAAATCAATGCGAGGTAGAAGATTTAGCTTCAAATTCATGCGACACAAATGATTTAGCTTCAAATACTTGCGATATAATCGATATATCTTCAAATGCATGCGAAACAAACGAGTTAGCTTCACAGTCATTCGAAACACATGATTTAGCTTCAAATCAATTCGAAGTAGAAGGTTTAGCTTCAAATCCAAGCGATACAAATAATTTAGCTTCAAATACTTGCGATATAAATGATTTAGATTCGACTGCATGCGAAACAAACGAGTTAGCTTCACATTCATTCGAAACACATGATTTAGCTTCAAATCAATGCGTAGTAGAAGGTTTAGCTCCAAATCCATGCGAAACAAATGATTTAGCTTCAAGTACTTGCGATATAAACGCTATAACTTCAAATGCATGCGAAACAAACGAGTTGGCTTCACATTCATTCGAAACACATGATTTAGCATCAAATCAATGCGAAGTAGAAGAATTAGCTTCAAATCCAAGCGAAACAAATGGTTTTGCTTCAAATACTTGCGATATAAATGATTTAGATTCAACTGCATGCGAAACAAACAAGTTAGATTCAAATCCATGCGAGAAAAGAGATTTAGATTTAAATCAATGCGGAGTAGAAGTTTTAGCTACGAATCCATGCGAAACAAATGATTTACCTACAAATACTTGCGATACAAACGATATAGCTTCAAATTCATGCGAAACACATGATTTATCTTCAAAGCAACGCGAAGTAGAAGATTTACCTTCAAATCCATGCGAAACAAATTATTTAGCTTCAAATAGTAGCGATAGAAATGATTTAGCTTCAACTAGAAGCGAATCAAGCGAGTTAGCTTCTCATCCATGCGAAACAAATGATTTAGCTTCAAATACTTGCGGTATAAACGATATAGCTTCAAATGCATTCGAAAAAAACTAGTTAGATTCACATTCATTCCAAACACATGATTTAGCTTCAAATCAATGAGAAGTAGAAGGTTTAGCTTCAAATCCATGCGAAACAAATGATTTAGATTCAAATACCAGCGATATAAAAGATTTAGCTTGAACTGGAAGCGAAACAAACGAGTTAGCTTCAAATCCATGCGAAACAAATGATTTAGCTTCAAGTACTTGCGATATAAACGATATAGCTTCAAATGCATGCGAAACAAACGAGTTAGCTCACATTCTATCGAAACACATGCTTTAGCTTCAAATCTATTCGAAGTAGAAGGTTTAGTTTCAAATCCAAGAGAATCAAATGATTTTGCTTCAAATTCTTGCGATATAAATGATTTAGCTTCAACTGGAAGCGAAACAAGCGAGTTAGCTTGTAATCTATGCGAAACAAATGATTTATCTTCAAGTATTTGCGATATAAACGATATAGCTTCAAATGCGTGCGAAACAAACGAGTTAGCTTCACATTAATTCGAAACACATGATTTAGCCTCAAATCAATGCGAGGTAGAAGATTTAGCTTCAAATCCATGCGAAACAAATGATTTACCTTCAAATACTTGCGATATAAATGATTTAGCTTTAACTGGAAGCGAAACAAGCGAGTTAGCTTCTAATCCATGCGAAACAAACGAGTTAGATTCACATTAATTCGAAACACATGATTTAGCCTCAAATCAATGCGAGGTAGAAGATTTAGCTTCAAATCCATGCGAAACAAATGATTTAGGTTCAAATACTTGCGATATAAACGATATATCTTCAAATGCATGCGAAACAAACGAGTTAGCTTCACAGTCATTCGAAGCACATGATTTAGCTTCAAATCAATGCGAAGTAGAAGGTTTAGCTTCAAATCCATGCGAAACAAATGATTTACCTTCAAATACTTGCGATATATATGATTAAGCTTTAACTGGAAGCGAAACAAGCGAGTTAGCTTCAAATTCATGCGAAACAAACGAGTAAGCTTCACAGTCATTCGAAACACATGATTTAGCTTCAAATCAATACGAAGTAGAAGGTTTAGCTTCAAATCCAAGCGAAACAAATAATTTAGCTTCAAATACTTGCGATATAAATGATTTGGATTCAACTGCATGAGAAACAAACGAGTTAGCTTCAAATCCACGCGAAACACGTGATTTATCTTCCTTGTATTGCGCAGTAGAAGGTTTAGATTCAAATCCATGCGAAACAAATGATTTAGCTTTACAGTCATTCGAAACACATGATTTAGCTTCAAATCAATGCGAAGTAGAAGGTGTAGCTTCAAATCCATGCGAAACAAATAATTTAGCTTCAAATCCTTGTGATATAAATGATTTAGATTCAACTGCATGCGAAACAAACGAGTTAGCTTCACGTTCATTCGAAACACATGAGTTAGCTTCAAATCAATGCGAAGTAGAAGGTGTAGCCTCAAATCGATGCGAAACAAATGATTTAGCTTCAAATACTAGCGATATAAATGACATAGCTCCAAATGGAAGCGAAACATGCGAGTTAGCTTCAAATCCATGCGAAACAAATGATTTAGCTTCAAGTACTTGCGATATAAACGATATAGCTTCAACTGCATGCGAAACAAACGAGTTAGCTTCAAATTCACACGAAACACATGATTTATCTTCCATGCATTGCGCAGTAGAAGGTTTAGCTTCAAATCCATGCGAAACAAATGATTTAGCTTCACAGTCATTCGAAACACATGATTTAAATTCAAATCAATGCGAAGTAGAATGTTTAGCTTCAAATCCATGCGAAACAAATGATTTACCTTCAAGTACTATCGATACAAATGATTTAGCTTCAACTGAAAACGAAACAAGCGAGTTAGGTTCTAATCTATGCGAAACACATGATTTATCTTCAAAGCAACGCGAAGAAGAAGGATTAGCTTCAAATCCATGCGAAACAAATGATTTAGCTTCAAATACTTGGGATATAAACGATATAGCTTCAAATGCATGCGAAACAAACGAGTTAGCTTCACATTCATTCGAAACACATGATTTAGCTTCAAATCAATGCGAAGAAGAAGGTTTAGCTTCAAATCCAAGAGAAACAAATGATTTTGCTTCAAATACTTGCGATATAAATGATTTAGATTAAACTGCATGCGCAACAAACAAGTTAGCTTCTAATCCACGCGAAACACATGATTTATCTTCCAAGCAATGCAAAGTAGAAGGTTTAGCTTCAAATCCATGCGAAACAAATGATTTACCTTCAAATACTAGCGATATAAATGATTTAGGATCAACTGGAAGCGAAACAAGTGAGTTAGCTTCTAATCCATGCGAAAAAAAAGATTTAGATCAAATACTTGCGATATAAATTATTTAGCTTCAACTGGAAGTGAAACAAGCGAGTTAGCTTCAAATCCATGCGAAACAAACGATTTGGTTTCAAATACTTGCGATGTAAATGATTTAGCTTTAACTGGAAGCGGAACAAGCGAGTTAGCTACAAATCCATGCGAGACACATGATTTGTCTTCAAAGGAATACGAAGTAGAAGGTTTATCTTCAAATCCATGCGAAACAAATGGTTTAACTTCAAATACTAGCGATATAAATGATATAGCTTCAAATGCATGCGAAACAAACGAGTTAGTTTCACATTCATTCGAAACAAATGATTTAGCTTCAAATCAATGCGAAATAGAAGGTTTAGCTTCATATCCATGCGAAACAAATGATTTACCTTCGAATACTAGCGATATAAATGATTTAGCTTCAACTAGAAGCGAAACAAGCGAGTTAGCTTCTAATCCATGCGAAACAAACGAGTTAGCTTCACATTAATTTGAAACACATGATTTAGCCTCAAATCAATGCGATATAAACGATATAGCTTCAAATGCATGCGAAACAAACGAGTTAGCTTCACATTCATTCGAAACACATGATTTAGCTTCAAATCAATGCGAAATAGAAGGTTTAGCTTCATATCCATGCGAAACATATGATTTACCTTCGAATACTAGCGATATAAATGATTTAGCTTCAACTAGAAGCGAAACAAGCGAGTTAGCTTCTAATCCATGCGAAACAAACGAGTTAGCTTCACATTAATTTGCAACACATGATTTAGCCTCAAATCAATGCGAGGTAGAAGATTTAGCTTCAAATTCATGCGACACAAATGATTTAGCTTCAAATACTTGCGATATAATCGATATATCTTCAAATGCATGCGAAACAAACGAGTTAGCTTCACAGTCATTCGAAACACATGATTTAGCTTCAAATCAATTCGAAGTAGAAGGTTTAGCTTCAAATCCAAGCGATACAAATAATTTAGCTTCAAATACTTGCGATATAAATGATTTAGATTCGACTGCATGTGAAACAAACGAGTTAGCTTCACGTTCATTCGAAACACAAGATTTAGCTTCAAATCCATGCGTAGTAGAAGATTTAGCTTCAAATCCATGCGAAACAAATGATTTTGCTTCAAATACTTGCGATATAAATGATTTAGATTCAACTGCATGCGAAACAAACAAGTTAGATTCACATCCATGCGAAAAAAGAGATTTAGATTTAAAATCAATGCGGAGTAGAAGTTTTAGCTTCAAATCCTTGCGAAACAAATGATTTAGCTTCAAATACTTGCAATATAAACGATATAGCTTCAAATTCATGCGAAACAAACGAGTTAGCTTCACAGTCATTCGAAACACATGATTTAACTTCAAATCAATGCGAAGTAGAAGGTTTAGCTTCAAATCAATGCGAAGTAGAAGGTTTAGCTTCAAATCCATGCGAAACAAATGATTTAGCTTCAAGTATTTGCGATACAAGTGATTTAGCTTCAACTGGAAGCGAGACAAACGACTTAGCTTCACATTCATGCGAAAACACATGATTTATCTTCAAAGCAACGCGAAGTAGAAGGATTAGCTTCAAATCCATGTGAAACAAATGGTTTAGCTTCAAGTACTAGCGATATAAATGACTTAGCTCCATCTGGAAGCGAGACATGCGAGTTAGCTTCAAATCCATGCGAAACAAATTATTTAGCTTCAAGTACTTGCGATATAAATGATTTAGCTTCAACTGGAAGCGAGACAAACGAGTTAGCTTCACATTCACGCGAAAACACATGATTTAGCTTCAAATCAATGCGAGGTAAAATCTTTGGCTTCACATCCATGCGAAACAAATGATTTAGCTTCAAAACCTTGCGATATAAATGATTTAGATTCAACTGCATGCGAAACAAACAACTTAGATTCACAATCATTCGAAACACATGATTTAGCTTCAAATCAATGCGAAGTAGAAGATTTAGCTTCAAATCCAATCGAAACAAATGATTTTGCTTCAAATACTTGCGATATAAATGATTTAGATTCAACTGCATGCGAAACAAACGAGTTAGCTTCAAATCCATGCGAAACAAATGATTTACCTTCAAATACTGGCGATATAAATGATTTAGCATCAACCGAAAGCGATACATGCGAAGTAGTTTCTAATTCATGCGAAAAAAAAGATTTAGCTTCAAATCGTTGGGACATAAACGATATAGCTTCAAATGCGTGCGAAACAATCGAGTTAGCTTCACATTCATTCGAAACACATGATTTAGCTTCAAATCAATGCGAAGAAGAAGGTTTAGCTTCAAATCGAAGAGAAACAAATGATTTAGCTTCAAATACTTGCGATATAAACGTTATAGCTTCAAATGCATGCGAAGCAAACGAGTCAGCTTCACATTCATTAGAAAGACATGACTAAGGTTCAAAGCAAGGCGAAGTAGAAGGTTTAGCTTCAAATCCATGCGAAACAAATGATTTAGCTTCAAATACTTGCGATATAAATGATTTAGCATTAACTGGAAACGAAACAAGCGAGTTAGCTTCAAATCCATGCGAAACACATGATTTGTCTTCAAAGGAATACGAAGTAGAAGGTGTAGCTTCAAATCCATGCGAAACAAAAGATTTAACTTCAAATACTAGCGATATAAATGATTTATCTTCAACTGGAAGCGAGACAAACGAGTTAGCTTCACATTCATTCGAAACACATGATTTAGCTTCAAATCAATGCGAAGTAGAAGGTTTAGCTTCAAATCCACGCGAAACAAATGAATTTGCTTCAAATACTTGGGATATAAATGATTTAGATTCAACTGCATGCGAAACAAACAAGTTAGATTCAAATCCGTGCAAAACACGAGATTTGGAATTAAATCAATGCCGAGTAGAAGTTTTAGCTTCAAATCCTTGCGAAACAAATGATTTAGCTTCAAATACTTGCGATATAAACGATATAGCTTCAAATGCATGCGAAACAAACGAGTTAGCTTCACAGTCATTCGAAAAACATGATTTAGCTTCAAATCAATGCGAAGTAGAAGGTTTAGCTTCAAATCCAAGCGAAACAAATAATTTAGCTTCAAATACTTGCGATATAAATGATTTAGATTCAAGTACATGCGAAACAAACGAGTTAGCTTCACGTTCATGCGAAACACATGAGTTAGCTTCAAATCAATGCGAAGTAGAAGGTTTAGCTTCAAATCCATGCGAAATAAATGATTTAGCTTCAAATACTTGGGACATAAACGATATAGCTTCAAATGCATGCGAAACAAACGAGTTAGCTTCACATTCATTCGAAACACATGATTTAGCTTCAAATCAATGCGAAGAAGATGGTTTAGCCTCAAATCCAAGAGAAACAGATGATTTTGCTTCAAATACTGCGATATAAATGATTTAGATTCAACTGCATGCGAAACAAACAAGTTAGATTCAAATCCATGCAAAACAGGAGATTTAGATTCAAATCAAAGCAGAGTAGAAGTTTTAGCTTCAAATCCATGCGAAACACATGATTTATCTTCAAAGCGACGCGAAGAATAAGGTTTAGCTTCGAATCCAAGAGAAACAAATGATTTTGCTTCAAATACTTGCGATATAAATGATTTAGATTCAACTGCATGCGAAACAAACAAGTTAGATTCAAATCCGTGCAAAACCCCGAGATTTATATTCAAATCAATGCCGAGTAGAAGTTTTAGCTTCAAATCCATGCGATACAAATGATTTAGCTTCAAATACTTGCGATATAAACGTTATAACTTCAAATGCATGCGAAACAAACGAGTTAGCTTCAGAGTCATTCGAAACACATGATTTATCTTCAAATCAATGCGAAGTAGAAGGTTTGGCTTCAAGTCCAAGCGAAACATATGATTTTGCTTCAAACACCTGCGATATAAATGATTTAGATTAAACTGCATGCGAAACAAACAAGTTAGTTTCAAATCCATGCCAAAAAAGGGATTTAGATTTAAATCAATGCGGAGTAGAAGTTTTAGCTACAAGTGCATGCGAAACAAACAAGTTAGATTCAAATCCGTGCAAAACACGAGATTTGGAATTAAGTCAATGCCGAGTAGAAGTTTTAGCTTCAAATCCTTGCGAAACAAATGATTTAGCTTCAAATACTTGCGATATAAATGATTTAGCTTTAACTGGAAACGAAACAAGCGAGTTAGCTTCAAATCCATGCGAAACACATGATTTGTCTTCAAAGCGACGCGAAGTAGAAGGTTTAGCTTCAAATCCATGCGAAACAAATGATTTGGCTTCAAATACTTGCGATATATATGATTTAGCTTTAACTGGAAGCGGAACAAGCGAGTTAGCTTCAAATCCATGCGAGACACATGATTTGTCTTCAAAGGAATACGAAGTCGAAGGTTTATCTTCAAATCCATGCGAAACAAATGATTTAACTTCAAATACTAGCGATATAAAAGATATAGCTTCAACTGGAAGCGACACAAGCGAGTTAGCTTCTAATCCATGCGAAACAAATGATTTAGCTTCAAATACTTGAGATATAAATGATTTAGCTTCAACTGGAAGCGAATCAATCGAGTTAGATTCGAATCCACGCGAAACACATGATTTGGCTTCAAATCAATGCGAAGTAGAAGGTTTAGCTTCAAATCCACGCGAAACAAATGATTTTGGTTCAAATACTTGGGAAATAAATGATTTAGATACAACTGCATGCGAAACAAACAAGTTAGACTCAAATCCGTGCAAAACACGAGATTTGGAATTAAATCAATGCCGAGTAGAAGTTTTAGCTTCAAATCCTTGCGAAACAAATGATTTAGCTTCAAATACTTGGGATATAAACGATATAGCTTCAAATCCATGCGAAACAAACGAGTTAGCTTCACATTAATTCGAAACACATGATTTAGCCTCAAATCAATGCGAGGTAGAAGATTTAGCTTCAAATCCATGCGAAACAAATGATTTAGCTTCAAATACTTGCGATATAAACGATATATCTTCAAATGCATTAGAAACAAACGAGTTAGCTTAACAGTCATTCGAAACACATGATTTAGCTTCAAATCAATGCGAAGTAGAAGGTTTAGCTTCAAATCCATGCGAAACAAATGATTTAGCTTCAAGTACTTGCGATATAAATGATTTAGCTTCAACTGGAAGCGAGACAAACGAGTTAGCTTCACATTCATGCGAAAACACATGATTTATATTCAAAGCAACGCGAAGTAGAAGGATTAGCTTCAAATCCATGCGAAACAAATGGTTTAGCTTCAAGTACTAGCGATATAAATGACTTAGCTCCAACTGGAAGCGAGACATGCGAGTTAGCTTCAAATCCATGCGAAACAAACGAGTTAGCTTCACATTAATTCGAAACACATGATTTAGCCTCAAATCAATGCGAGGTAAAAGCTTTGGCTTCAAATCCATGCGAAACAAATGATTTAGCTTCAAATACTTGCGATATAAATGATTTAGATTCAACTGCATGCGAAACAAACAACTTAGATACACATTCATTCGAAACACATGATTTAGCTTCAAATCAATGCGAAGTAGAAGATTTAGCTTCAAATCCAAGCGAAACTAATGATTTTGCTTCAAATACTTGCGATATAAATGATTTAGATTCAACTGCATGCGAAACAAACAAGTTAGATTCAAATCCATGCGAAAAAAGAGATTTAGATTTAAAATCAATGCGGAGTAGAAGTTTTAGCTTCAAATCCTTGCGAAACAAACGAGTTAGCTTCACAGTCATTCGAAACACATGATTTAGCTTCAAATCAATGCGAGGTAGAAGGTTTAGCTTCAAATCCATGCGAAACAAATGATTTACCTTCAAATACTTGCGATATAAATGATTTAGCTTTAACTGGAAGCGAAACAAGCGAGTTAGCTTCTAATCCATGCGAAACAAACGAGTTAGCTTCACATTAATTCGAAACACATGATTTAGCCTCAAATCAATGCGAGGTAGAAGATTTAGCTTCAAATCCATGCGAAACAAATGATTTAGCTTCAAATACTTGCGATATAAACGATATATCTTCAAATGCATTAGAAACAAACGAGTTAGCTTCACAGTCATTCGAAACACATGATTTAGCTTCAAATCAATGCGAAGTAGAAGCTTTAGCTTCAAATCCATGCGAAACAAATGATTTAGCTTCAAGTACTTGCGATATAAATGATTTAGCTTCAACTGGAAGCGAGACAAACGAGTTAGCGTCACATTCATGCGAAAACACATGATTTAGCTTCAAATCAATGCGAGGTAAAAGCTTTGGCTTCAAATCCATGCGAAACAAATGATTTAGCTTCAAATACTTGCGATATAAATGATTTAGATTCAACTGCATGCGAAACAAACAACTTAGATACACATTCATTCGAAACACATGATTTAGATTCAACTGCATGCGAAACAAACAACTTAGATACACATTCATTCGAAACACATGATTTAGCTTCAAATCAATGCGAAGTAGAAGATTTAGCTTCAAATCCAAGCGTCACAAATGATTTTGCTTCAAATACTTGCGATATAAATGATTTAGATTCAACTGCATGCGAAACAAACAAGTTAGATTCAAATCGATTCGAAAAAAGAGATTTAGATTTAAAATCAATGCGGAGTAGAAGTTTTAGCTTCAAATCCTTGCGAAACAAACGAGTTAGCTTCACAGTCAGTCGAAACATATGATTTAGCTTCAAATCAATGCGAAGTAGAAGGTTTAGCTTCAAATCCATGCGAAACAAATGATTTACCTTCAAATACTTGCGATATAAATGATTTAGCTTTAACTGGAAGCGAAACAAGCGAGTTAGCTTCTATTCCATGCGAAACAAACGAGTTAGCTTCACATTAATTCGAAACACATGATTTAGCCTCAAATCAATGCGAGGTAGAAGATTTAGTTTCAAATCCATGCGAAACAAATGATTTATCTTCAAATACTTGCGATATAAACGATATATCTTCAAATGCATTAGAAACAAACGAGTTAGCTTCACAGTCATTCGAAACACATGATTTAGCTTCAAATCAATGCGAAGTAGAAGGTTTAGCTTCACATCCAAGCGAAACAAATGATTTAGCTTCAAGTACTTGCGATACAAATGATTTAGCTTCAACTGGAAGCGAGACAAACAAGTTAGCTTTACATTCATGCGAAAACACATGATTTATATTCAAAGCAACGCGAAGTAGAAGGATTAGCTTCAAATCCATGCGAAAAAAATGGTTTAGCTTCAAGTACTAGCGATATAAATAACTTAGCTCCAACTGGAAGCGAGACATGCGAGTTAGCTTCAAATCCATGCGCAACAAATGATTTAGCTTCAAGTACTTGCGATATAAATGATTTAGCTTCAACTGGAAGCGAGACAAACGAGTTAGCTTCACATTCATGCGAAAACACATGATTTAGGTTCAAATCAATGCGAGGTAAAAGCTTTGGCTTCAAATCCATGCGAAACAAATGATTTAGCTTCAAATACTTGCGATATAAATGATTTAGATTCAACTGCATGCGAAACAAACAACTTAGATACACATTCATTCGAAACACATGATTTAGCTTCAAATCAATGCGAAGTAGAAGATTTAGCTTCAAATCCAAGCGAAACAAATGATTTTGCTTCAAATACTTGCGATATAAATGATTTAGATTCAACTGCATGCGAAACAAACAAGTTAGATTCAAATCCATGCGAAAAAAGAGATTTAGATTTAAAATCAATGCGGAGTAGAAGTTTTAGCTTCAAATCCTTGCGAAACAAATGACATAGCTTCAAATACTTGCGATATAAACGATATAGCTTCAAATTCATGCGAAACAAACGAGTTAGCTTCACAGTCAATCGAAACACATGATTTAGCTTCAAATCAATGCGAAGTAGAAGGTTTAGCTGCAAATCCATGCGAAACAAATGATTTACCTTCAAATACTTGCGATATAAATGATTTAGCTTTAACTGGAAGCGAAACAAGCGAGTTGACTTCTAATCCATGCGAAACAAACGAGTTAGCTTCACATTAATTCGAAACACATGATTTAGCCTCAAATCAATGCGAGGTAGAAGATTTAGCTTCAAATCCATGCGAAACAAATGATTTAGCTTCAAGTACTTGCGATATAAATGATTTAGCTTCAACTGGAAGCGAGACAAACGAGTTAGCTTCACATTCATGCGAAAACACATGATTTATATTCAAAGCAACGCAAAGTAGAAGGATTGGCTTCAAATCCATGCGAAACAAATGGTTTAGCTTCAAGTACTAGCGATATAAATGACTTAGCTCCAACTGGAAGCGAGACATGCGAGTTTGCTTCAAATCCATGCGAAACAAATGATTTAGATTCAAGTACTTCCGATATAAATGATTTAGCTTCAACTGGAAGCGAGACAAACGAGTTAGCTTCACATTCATGCGAAAACACATGATTTAGCTTCAAATCAATGCGAGGTAGAAGGTTTGGCTTCAATTCCATGCGAAACAAATGATTTAGCTTCAAATACTTGCGATATAAATGATTTAGATTCAACTGCATGCGAAACAAACAACTTAGATTCACATTCATTCGAAACACATGATTTAGCTTTAAATCAATGCGAAGTAGAAGATTTAGCTTCAAATCCAAGCGAAACAAATGATTTTGCTTCAAATACTTGCGATATAAATGATTTAGATTCAACTGCATGCGAAACAAACAAGTTAGATTCAAATCCATGCGAAAAATGAGATTCAGATTTAAAATCAATGCGGAGTAGAAGTTTTAGCTTCAAATCCATGCGAAACAAATGATTTAGCTTCAAATACTTGCGATATAAATGATTTAGATTCAACTGCATGCGAAATAAACAACTTAGATACACATTCATTCGAAACACATGATTTAGCTTCAAATCAATGCGAAGTAGAAGGATTAGCTTCAAATCCACGCGAAACAAATGATTTTGCTTCAAATACTTGGGATATAAATGATTTAGATTCAACTGCATGCGAAACAAACAAGTTAGATTCAAATCCGTGCAAAACACGAGATTTGGAATTAAATCAATGCCGAGTAGAAGTTTTAGCTTCAAATCCTTGCGAAACAAATGATTTAGCTTCAAATACTTGCGGTATAAACGATATATCTTCAAATGCATGCGAAACAAACGAGTTAGCTTCACATTAATTCGAAACATATGATTTAGCCTCAAATCAATGCGAGGTAGAAGATTTAGCTTCAAATCCATGCGAAACAAATGATTTACATTCAAATACTTGCGATATAAATGATTTAGCTTTAACTAGAAGCGAAACAAGCGAGTTAGCTTCTAATCCATGCGAAACAAACGAGTTAGCTTCACATTAATTCGAAACACATGATTTAGCCTCAAATCAATGCGAGGTAGAAGATTTAGCTTCAAATCCATGCGACACAAATGATTTAGCTACAAGTACTTGCGATATAAACGATATATCTTCAAATGCATGCGAAACAAACGAGTTAGCTTCACAGTCATTCGAAACACATGATTTAGCTTCAAATCAATGCGAAGTAGAAGGTTTAGCTTCAAATCCATGCGAAACAAATGATTTAGCTTCAAGTACTTGCGATATAAATGATTTAGCTTCAACTGGAAGCGAGACAAACGAGTTAGCTTCACATTCATGCGAAAACACATGTTTTAGCTTCAAATCAATGCGAGGTAAAAGCTTTGGCTTCCAATCCATGCGAAACAAATGATTTAGCTTCAAATACTTGCGATATAAATGATTTAGATTCAACTGCATGCGAAACAAACAACTTAGATACACATTCATTCGAAACACATGAGTTAGCTTCAAATCAATGCGAAATAGAAGGTTTAGCTTCATATCCATGCGACACAAATGATTTAGCTACAAGTACTTGCGATATAAACGATATATCTTCAAATGCATGCGAAACAAACGAGTTAGCTTCACAGTCATTCGAAACACATGATTTAGCTTCAAATCAATGCGAAGTAGAAGGTTTAGCTTCAAATCCATGCGAAACAAATGATTTAGCTTCAAGTACTTGCGATATAAATGATTTAGCTTCAACTGGAAGCGAGACAAACGAGTTAGCTTCACATTCATGCGAAAACACATGTTTTAGCTTCAAATCAATGCGAGGTAAAAGCTTTGGCTTCCAATCCATGCGAAACAAATGATTTAGCTTCAAATACTTGCGATATAAATGATTTAGATTCAACTGCATGCGAAACAAACAACTTAGATACACATTCATTCGAAACACATGAGTTAGCTTCAAATCAATGCGAAATAGAAGGTTTAGCTTCATATCCATGCGAAACAAATGATTTACCTTCGAATACTAGCGATATAAATGATTTAGCTTCAACTAGAAGCGAAACAAGCGAGTTAGCTTCTAATCCATGCGAAACAAACGAGTTAGCTTCACATTAATTTGAAACACATGATTTAGCCTCAAATCAATGCGAGGTAGAAGATTTAGCTTCAAATTCATGCGAAGTAGAAGGTTTAGCTTCAAATCCATGCGAAACAAATGATTTACCTTCAAATACTTGCGATATAAATGATTTAGCTTTAACTGGAAGCGAAACAAGCGAGTTAGCTTCTAATCCATGCGAAACAAACGAGTTAGCTTCACATTAATTCGAAACACATGATTTAGCCTCAAATCAATGCGAGGTAGAAGATTTAGCTTCAAATCCAAGCTAAACAAATGATTTTGCTTCAAATACTTGCGATATAAATTATTTAGATTCAACTGCATGCGAAACAAACAAGTTAGATTCAAATCCATGCGAAAAAAGAGATTTAGATTTAAATCAATGCGGAGTAGAAGTTTTAGTTTCAAACTCTTGCGAAACAATTGATTTAGTTTCAAATACATGCGATATAAACGATATAAATTCAAATTCATGCGAAACAAACGAGTTAGCTTCACAGTCATTCGAAACACATGATTTAGCTTCAAATCAATGCGAAGTAGAAGGTTTATTTTCAAATCCTCGCGAAACAAATGATTTTGCTTCAAATACTTGGGATATAAATGATTTAGATTCAACTGCATGCGAAACAAACAAGTTAGATTCAAATCCATGCGAAAAAAGAGATTTAGATTTAAATCAATGCGGAGTAGAAGTTATAGTTTCAAACTCTTGCGAAACAAATGATTTAGTTTCAAATACTTGCGATATAAACGATATAGCTTCAAATTCATGCGAAACAAACGAGTTAGCTTCACAGTCATTCGAAACACATGATTTATCTTCAAATCAATGCGGAGTAGAAGATTTAGCTTCAAATCCATGTGAAACAAATGATTTAGCTTCAAATACTTGCGATATAAATGACTTAGCTTCAACTGCATGCGAAAAAATCGAGTTAGATTTTAAATCCACGCGAAACACATGACAAAGCTTCAAATCAGTGCGAGGTAGAAGGTTTAGCTTCAAATCCATGAGAAACAAATGATTTAGCTTCAAATACTAGCGATATAAATGATTTAGCTTCAACTGGAAGCGAAACAATCGAGTTAGATACAAATCCACGCGAAACACATGATTTATCTTCCAAGCAATGCGAAGTAGAAGGTTTAGCTTCAAATCCATGCGAAACAAATGATTTACTTTCAAATACTTGCGATATAAATGATTTAGCTCCAACTGGAAGCGAGACATTCGAGTTAGCTTCAAATCCATGCGAAACAAATGATTTAGCTTCAAGTACTTGCGATATAAATGGTTTAGATTCAACTGCATGCGAAACAAACAACTTAGATTCACAATCATTCGAAACACATTATTTAGCTTCAAATCAATGCGAAGTAGAAGATTTAGCTTCAAATCCAAGCAAAACAAATGATTTTGCTTCAAATACTTGCGATATAAATTATTTAGATTCAACTGCATGCGAAACAAACAAGTTAGATTCAAATCCATGCGAAAAAAGAGATTTAGATTTAAATCAATGCGGAGTAGAAGTTTTAGTTTCAAACTCTTGCGAAACAAATGATTTAGTTTCAAATACTTGCGATATAAACGATATAGCTTCAAATTCATGCGAAACAAACGAGTTAGCTTCACAGTCATTCGAAACACATGATTTAGCTACAAATCAATGCGAAGTAGAAGGTTTATTTTCAAATCCACGCGAAACAAATGATTTTGCTTCAAATACTTGGGATATAAATGATTTAGATTCAACTGCATGCGAAACAAACAAGTTAGATTCAAATCCGTGCAAAACACGAGATTTGGAATTAAATCAATGCCGAGTAGAAGTTTTAGCTTCAAATCCTTGCGAAACAAATGATTTAGCTTCAAATACTTGCGATATAAACGATATAGCTTCAAATGCGTGCGAAAAAACGAGTTAGATTCACATTCATTCGAAACACACGATTTAGCTTCAAATCAATGCGAAGTAGAAGATTGAGCTTCAAATCCATGTGAAACAAATGATTTAGCTTCAAACACTTGCGATATAAATGATTTAGCTTCAACTGGAAGCGAAACAATCGAGTTAGATTCAAATCCACGCGAAACACATGAATTATCTTCCAAGCAATGCGAAGTAGAAGGTTTAGCTTCAAATCCATGCGAAACAAATGATTTACTTTCAAATACTCGCGATATAAATGATTTAGCTCCAACTGGAAGCGAGACATGCGAGTTAGCTTCAAATCCATGCGAAACAAATGATTTAGCTTCAAGTACTTGCGATATAAATGGTTTAGATTCAACTGCATGCGAAACAAACAACTTAGATTCACAATCATTCGAAACACATGATTTAGCTTCAAATAAATGCGAAGTAGAAGATTTAGCTTCAAATCCAAGCTAAACAAATGATTTTGCTTCAAATACTTGCGATATAAATTATTTAGATTCAACTGCATGCGAAACAAACAAGTTAGATTCAAATCCATGCGAAAAAAGAGATTTAGATTTAAATCAATGCGGAGTAGAAGTTTTAGTTTCAAACTCTTGCGAAACAAATGATTTAGTTTCAAATACTTGCGATATAAATGATTTACCTTTAACTGGAAGCGAAACAAGCGAGTTAGCTTCTAATTCATGCGAAAAAAAAGATTTAGCTTCAAATACTTGCGATATAAACAATATAGCTTCAAATGCATGCGAAACAAACGAGTTAGCTTCACATTCATTCGAAACACATGATTGAGCTTCAAATCAATGCGGAGTAGAAGGATTAGCTTCAAATCCATGCGAAACAAATGATTTAGCTTCAAATCCATGCGATATAAATGATTTAGAATCAACTGGAAGTGAAACAAGCGAGTTAGATTCAAATGCATGCGAAACACATTATTTATCTTCAAAGCAACGCAAAGTAGAATGTTTAGCTTCAAATCCATGCGAAGCAAATGATTTAGCTTCAAATACTTTCGATATAAATGGTTTAGCTTCAACTGCATGCGAAACATTCGAGTTAGATTCAAATCCACGCGAAACACATGACAAAGGTTCAAATCAGTGCGAGGTAGAAGGTTTAGTTTCAAATCCATGCGAAACAAATGATTTAGTTTCAAACACTTGCGATATAAATGATTTAGAATCAACTGGAAGTGAAACAAGCGAGTTAGATTCAAATCCATGCGAAACAAATGATTTAGCTTCAAATACTTGCGATATAAATGATTTAGCTTCAACTGCATGCGAAGCAATCGAGTTAAATTCAAATCCACGCGAAACACATGACAGAGCTTCAAATCAGTGCGATGTAGAAGGTTTAGCTTCAAATCTATGCGAAATAAATGATTTAGCTTCAAACACTTGCGATATAAATGATTTAGTTCAACTGGAAGCGAAACAAGCCAGTTAGCTTCTAACCCATGCGAAACACATGATTTAATTTCAAATCAATGCGGAGTATAAGGTTTAGCTTCAAATCCATGCGAAACAAATGATTTAGCTTCAAATCCATGCGAACCACGTGATTTAGCTTCAAATCAATGCGGAGTAGAGGTTTTATCTTCAAATCCATGCGAAACAAATGATTTAGCTTCAAATACTTGCGATATAAATGATTTAGCGTCAACTGGAAGTGAAACAAGCGAGTTAGCTTCAAATCCATGCGAAACACATTATTTATCTTCAAAGCAACGCAAAGTAGAAAGTTTAGCTTCTAATCCATGCGAAACATATGATTTAGCTTCAAATCCATGCGAACCACGTGATTTAGCTTCAAATCAATGCGGAGTAGAGGGTTTATCTTCAAATCCATGCGAAACAAATGATTTAGCTTCAAATACTTGCGATATAAATGATTTAGCGTCAACTGGAAGTGAAACAAGCGAGTTAGCTTCAAATCCATGCGAAACACATTATTTATCTTCAAAGCAACGCAAAGTAGAATGTTTAGCTTCAAATCCATGCGAAACAAATGATTTAGCTTCAAATCCATGCGAACCACGTGATTTAGCTTCAAATCAATGCGGAGTAGAGGGTTTATCTTCAAATCCATGCGAATCAAATGATTTAGCTTCAAATACTTGCGATATAAATGGAATAGCTTCAACTGGAAGCGAGACAATCGAGTTATTTTCACATTCACGCGAAACACATGGTTTAGATTTAAATCAATGCGGAGTAGAAGTTTTAGCTACAAATCCATGCGAAACAAGTGATTTAGCTTCAAATACATGCGATATAAATGATTTAGCTTCAACTGAAAGCGAGACAAACGAGTTAGCTTCACATACATGCGAAACAAATGATTTAGCTTCAAATCCATGCGAACCACGTGATTTAGCTTCAAATCAATGCGGAGTAGAGGGTTTATCTTCAAATCCATGCGAAACAAATGATTTAGCTTCAAATACTTGCGATATAAATGATTTAGCGTCAACTGGAAGTGAAACAAGCGAGTTAGCTTCAAATCCATGCGAAACACATTATTTATCTTCAAAGCAACGCAAAGTAGAATGTTTAGCTTCAAATCCATGCGAAACAAATGATTTAGCTTCAAATCCATGCGAACCACGTGATTTAGCTTCAAATCAATGCGGAGTAGAGGGTTTATCTTCAAATCCATGCGAATCAAATGATTTAGCTTCAAATACTTGCGATATAAATGGAATAGCTTCAACTGGAAGCGAGACAATCGAGTTATTTTCACATTCACGCGAAACACATGGTTTAGATTTAAATCAATGCGGAGTAGAAGTTTTAGCTACAAATCCATGCGAAACAAGTGATTTAGCTTCAAATACATGCGATATAAATGATTTAGCTTCAACTGAAAGCGAGACAAACGAGTTAGCTTCACATACATGCGAAACACATGATTTAGCTTCAAATCAATGCGAGGTAAAAGCTTTGGCTTCAAATCAATGCGAAACAAATGATTTATCTTCAAATACTTGCGATATAAACGAAATAGATTCAAATGCATGCGATACAAACGAGTTAGATGCACATTCATTCGAAACACATGACTTAGGTTCAAATCAATGCGAAGTACAAGGTATAGCTTCAAATCCATGCGAAACAAATGGTTTCGTTTCAAATACTTGCGATATAAATGATTTACCTTTAACTGGAAGCGAAACAAGCGAGTTAGCTTCTAATTCATGCGAAAAAAAAGATTTAGCTTCAAATACTTGCGATATAAACAATATAGCTTCAAATGCATGCGAAACAAACGAGTTAGCTTCACATTCATTCGAAACACATGATTTAGCTTCAAATCAATGCGGAGTAGAAGGATTAGCTTCAAATCCATGCGAAACAAATGATTTAGCTTCAAATCCATGCGAACCACGTGATTTAGCTTCAAATCAATGCGGAGTAGAGGGTTTATCTTCAAATCCAAGCGAAACAAATGATTTAGCATCAAATACATGCGATATAAATGATTTAGAATCAACTGGAAGTGAAACAAGCGAGTTAGATTCAAATGCATGCGAAACACATTATTTATCTTCAAAGCAACGCAAAGTAGAATGTTTAGCTTCAAATCCATGCGAAACAAATGATTTAGCTTCAAATACTTTCGATATAAATGGTTTAGCTTCAACTGCATGCGAAACAATCGAGTTAGATTCAAATCCACGCGAAACACATGACAAAGGTTCAAATCAGTGCGAGGTAGAAGGTTTAGTTTCAAATCCATGCGAAACAAATGATTTAGTTTCAAACACTTGCGATATAACTGATTTAGCTTCAACTGGAAACGAAACAAGCGAGTTAGCTTCTAACCCATGCGAAACACATGATTTAATTTCAAATCAAGGCGGAGTAGAAGGTTTAGCTTCAAATCCATGCGAAACAAGTGATTTAGCTTCAAATCCATGCGAACCACGTGATTTAGCTTCAAATCAATGCGGAGTAGAGGGTTTATCTTCAAATCCATGCGAAACAAATGATTTAGCTTCAAATACTTGCGATATAAATGATTTAGCGTCAACTGGAAGTGAAACAAGCGAGTTAGCTTCAAATCCATGCGAAACACATTATTTATCTTCAAAGCAACGCAAAGTAGAATGTTTAGCTTCAAATCCATGCGAAACAAATGATTAAGCTTCAAATCCATGCGAACCACGTGATTTAGCTTCAAATCAATGCGGAGTAGAGGTTTTATCTTCAAATCCATGCGAAACAAATGATTTAGCTTCAAATACTTGCGATATAAATGATTTACCGTCAACTGGAAGTGAAACAAGCGAGTTAGCTTCAAATCCATGCGAAACACATTATTTATCTTCAAAGCAACGCAAAGTAGAATGTTTAGCTTCAAATCCATGCGAAACAAATGATTTAGCTTCAAATCCATGCGAACCACGTGATTTAGCTTCAAATCAATGCGGAGTAGAGGGTTTATCTTCAAATCCATGCGAAACAAATGATTTAGCTTCAAATACTTGCGATATAAATGATTTAGCGTCAACTGGAAGTGAAACAAGCGAGTTAGCTTCAAATCCATGCGAAACACATTATTTATCATCAAAGCAACGCAAAGTAGAATGTTTAGCTTCAAATCCATGCGAAACAAATGATTTAGCTTCAAATCCATGCGAACCACGTGATTTAGCTTCAAATCAATGCGGAGTAGAGGGTTTATCTTCAAATCCATGCGAATCAAATGATTTAGTTTCAAATACTTGCGATATAAATGGAATAGCTTCAACTGGAAGCGAGACAATCGAGTTATTTTCACATTCACGCGAAACACATGGTTTAGATTTAAATCAATGCGGAGTAGAAGTGTTAGCTACAAATCCATGCGAAACAAGTGATTTAGCTTCAAATACTTGCGATATAAATGATTTAGCTTCAACTGAAAGCGAGACAAACGAGTTAGCTTCACATACATGCGAAACACATGATTTAGCTTCAAATCGTGCGAGATAAAAGCTTTGGCTTCAAATCAATGCGAAACAAATGATTTATCTTCAAATACTTGCGATATAAACGAAATAGATTCAAATGCATGCGATACAAACGAGTTAGATGCACATTCATTCGAAACACATGATTTAGCTTCAAATCAATGCGGAGTAGAAGGATTAGCTTCAAATCCATGCGAAACAAATGATTTAGCTTCAAATCCATGCGATATAAATGATTTAGAATCAACTGGACGTGAAACAAGCGAGTTAGATTCAAATGCATGCGAAACACATTATTTATCTTCAAAGCAACGCAAAGTAGAATGTTTAGCTTCAAATCCATGCGAAACAAATGATTTAGCTTCAAATACTTACGATATAAATGGTTTAGCTTCAACTGCATGCGAAACAATCGAGTTAGATTCAAATCCACGCGAAACACATGACAAAGGTTCAAATCAGTGCGAGGTAGAAGGTTTAGTTTCAAATCCATGCGAAACAAATGATTTAGTTTCAAACACTTGCGATATAACTGATTTAGCTTCAACTGGAAACGAAACAAGCGTGTTAGCTTCTAACCCATGCGGAACACATGATTTAATTTCAAATCAATGCGGAGTAGAAGGTTTAGCTTCAAATCCATGCGAAACAAATGATTTAGCTTCAAATCAATGCGAACCACGTGATTTAGCTTCAAATCAATGCGGAGTAGAGGGTTTATCTTCAAATCCATGCGAAACAAATTATTTAGCTTCAAATACTTGCGATATAAATGATTTAGCGTCAACTGGAAGTGAAACAAGCGAGTTAGCTTCAAATCCATGCGAAACACATTATTTATCTTCAAAGCAACGCAAAGTAGAATGTTTAGCTTCAAATCCATGCGAAACAAATGATTTAGCTTCAAATCCATGCGAACCACGTGATTTAGCTTCAAATCAATGCGGAGTAGAGGGTTTATCTTCAAATCCATGCGAAACAACTGATTTAGCTTCAAATACTTTCGATATAAATGATTTAGATTCAACTGGAAGCGAAACAAGCGAGTTAGCTTCTAACCCATCCGAAACACATGTTTTAACTTCAAATCAATGCGGAGTAGAAGGTTTAGCTTCAAATCCATGCGAAACAAATGATATAGCTTCAAGCACTTGCGATATAAATGATTTAGCTTCAAGTGGAAGCGAAACAAGCGAGTTAGCTTCTAACCCATGCGAAACACATGATTTAACTTCGAATCAATGCAGAGTAGAAGGTTTAGCTTCAAATCCATGCGAAACAAATGATTTACTTTCAAATCCATGCGAACCACGTGATTTAGCTTCAAACCAATGCGGAGTAGAGGCTTTATCTTAAAATCCATGCGAAACAAATGATTTAGCTTCAAATACTTGCGATATAAATGATTTAGCTTCAACTGGAAGTGAAACAAGCGAGTTAGCTTCAAATCCATGCGAAACAAATGATTTAGCTTCAAATACTTGCGATATAAATGGTTTAGCTTGAACTGGAAGCGAGACAAACGAGTTATCTTCACATTCACGCGAAACACATGATTTAGATTTAAATCAATGCGGAGTAGAAGTTTTAGCTACAAATCCATGCGAAACAAGTGATTTAGCTTCAAATACTTGCGATATAAATGATTTAGCTTCAACTGGAAGCGAGACAAACGAGTTAGCTTCCCATTCATTCGAAACAAATGATTTAGCTTCAAATACTTGCGATATAAACGATGTAGATTCAAATGCACGCGAAACAAACGAGTTAGCTTCACATTCATTCGAAACACATGATTTAGCTTCAAATCAATGCGAAGTAGAAGGTTTAACTTCAAATCCAAGCGAAACAAATAATTTAGCTTCAAATACTTGCGATATAAGTTATATAGATTCAACTGCATGCGAAACAAACGAGTTAGCTTCAAATCCACGCGAAACACATGATTTATCTTCCATGCATTGCGATGTAGAAGGTTTAGCTTCAAATCCATGCGAAACAAATGATTTAGCTTCAAATACTTGCGATATAAATGATTTAGCTTTAACTGCATGCGAAACAATCGAGTTAGTTTCAAATCCACACGAAACACATGACAAAGCTTCAAATCAGTGCGAGGTAGAAGCTTTAGCTTCAAATCCATGCGAAACAAATGATTTAGCTTCAAACACTTGCGATATAAATGATTTAGCTTCAGCTGGAAGCGAAACAAGCGAGTTAGCTTCCAATTCATGCGAAAAAAAAGATTTAGCTTCAAATACTTGCGATATAAACAATATAACTTCAAATGCATGCGAAACAAACGAGTTAGCTCCACATTCATTCGAAACACATGATTTAGCTTCAAATCAATGCGGAGTAGAAGGATTAGCTTCAAATCCATGCGAAGAAATGATTTAGATTCAAATCCATGCGAACCACGTGATTTAGCTTCAAATCAATGCGGAGTAGAGGGTTTATCTTCAAATCCATGCGAAACAAATGATTTAGCTTCAAATACATGCGATATAAATGATTTAGAATCAACTGGAAGTGAAACAAGCGAGTTAGATTCAAATGCATGCGAAACACATTATTTATCTTCAAAGCAACGCAAAGTAGAATGTTTAGCTTCAAATCCATGCGAAACAAATGATTTAGCTTCAAATCAATGCGGAGTAGTAGATTTATCAACAAATCCATGCGAAAAAAATGATTTAGCTTCAAATACTTGCGATATAAATGATTTAGCATTAACTGGAAGCGAAACAAGCGAGTTAGATTCTAATCCATGCGAAACGAATGATTTAGCTTTAAATACTTGCGATATAAACGATATAGCTTCAAATGCATGCGAAACAAACGAGTTAGCTTCACATTCATTCGAAACACATGATTTAGCTTCAAATCAATGCGAAGAAGAAGGTTTAGCATCAAATCCAAGCGAAACACATGATTTGTCTCCAAAGGAATACGAACTAGAAGGTTTAGATTCAAATCCATGCGAAACAAATGATTTAATTTCAAATACTAGCGATATAAATGATATAGCTTCAACTGGAAGCGAAACAAGCGAGTTAGCTTCTAATACATGCGAAACACATGATTTAGCTTCAAGTACTTGGGATATAAACGATATAGCTTCAAATGCATGTGATACAAACGAGTTAGCTTCACACTCATTCGAAACACATGACTTAGGTTCAAATCAATGCGGAGTAGAAGTTTTAGCTACAAATCCATTCGAAACAAATGATTTAGCTTCAAATACTTGCGATATAAACGATATAGCTTCAAATGCATGCGATACAAACGAGTTAGTTTCACATTCATTCGAAACACATGACTTAGGTTCAAATCAATGCGAAGAAGAAGGTTTAGCTTCAAATCGATGCGAAACAAATGATTTAGCTTCAAATACTTTGCGATATAAATGATTTAGCTTTAACTGGAAGCGAAACAAGCGAGTTAGCTTCAAATACATGGGAAACAAATGATTTGTCTTCAAAGGAATACGAAGTAGAATGTTTAGCTTCAAATACAATGTAAAACAAATGATTTAATTTCAAATACTAGTGATATAAATGATTTAGCTTCAACTGGAAGCGAAACAAGCGAGGTAGCTTCTAATCCATGCGAAACGAATGATTTAGCTTTAAATACTTGCGATATAAACGATATAGCTTCAAATGCATGCGAAACAAACGAGTTAGCTTCACATTCATTCGAAACACATGATTTAGCTTCAAATCAATGCGAAGAAGAAGGTTTAGCTACCAATCCAAGCGAAACAAATGCTTTAGCTTCAAATACTTGCGATATAAATGATTTAGATTCAACCCCATGCGAAACACATGATTTGTCTTCAAAGGAATACGAAGTAGAAGGTTTAGCTTCAAATCCATGTAAAACAAATGATTTAACTTCAAATACTAGCGATATAAATGATTAAGCTTCAACTGGAAGCGAAACAAGCGAGTTAGCTTCTAATCCATGCGAAACGAATGATTTAGCTTCAAATACTTGCGATATAAACGATATAGCTTCAAATGCATGCGAAACAAACAAGTTAGATTCAAATCCATGCGAAACAAATGATTCAGGTTCAAATACTTGCGATATAAATGATTTAGCTTCAACTGGAAGCGAAACAAGCGAGTTAGCTTGTAATCCATGCGAAACAAATGATTTATCTTAAAGTATTTGCGATATAAACGATATAGTTTCAAATGCGTGCGAAACAAACGAGTTAGGTTCACAGTCATACGAAACACATGATTTAACTTCAAATCAATGCGAAGTAGAAGGTTTAGCTTCAAATCCATGCGAAACAAACGATTTAACTTCAAATACTATCGATATAAATGATTTAGATTCAACTGGAAGCGAAACATGCGAGTTAGCATCTAAACCATGCGAAAAAAAAGATTTAGATCAAATACTTGCGATATAAATGATTTAGCTTCAACTGGAAGCGAGACAAACGAGTTAGCTTCACATTCATGCGAAACACATGATTTAGCTTCATATCAATGCGAAGTAGAAGGGTTAGCTTCAAATCCAAGCGAAACAAATGATTTAGCTTCAAATACTTGCGATATAAATGATTTAGCTTTAACTGGAAGCGAAACAAGCGAGTTAGCTTCAAATACATGGGAAACAATTGATTTGTCTTCAAAGGAATACGAAGTAGAAGGTTTAGCTTCAAATACAATGTAAAACAAATGATTTAATTTCAAATACTAGTGATATAAATGATTTAGCTTCAACTGGAAGCGAAACAAGCTAGGTAGCTTCTAATCCATGCGAAACGAATGATTTAGCTTTAAATACTTGCGATATAAACGATATAGCTTCAAATGCATGCGAAACAAACGAGTTAGCTTCACATTCATTCGAAACACATGATTTAGCTTCAAATCAATGCGAAGAAGAAGGTTTAGCTACAAATCCAAGCGAAACAAATGCTTTAGCTTCAAATACTTGCGATATAAATGATTTAGATTCAACCCCATGCGAAACACATGATTTGTCTTCAAAGGAATACGAAGTAGAAGATTTATCTTCAAATCCATGCGAAATAAATGATGTAGCTTCAAATACTTGCGATATAAATGATTTAGCTTCAACTTAAAGCGAAACAAGCTAGTTAGCTTCTAAACAATGCGAAACACATGATTTAACTTCTAATCAATGCAGAGTAGAAGGTTCAGCTTCAAATCCATGCGAAACAAATGATTTAGCTTCAAATCCATGCGAACCACGTGATTTAGCTTCAAATCAAAGCGGAGTAGAAGGTTTATCTTCAAATCCATGCGAAATAAATGATTTAGCTTCAAATACTTGCGATATAAATGATTTAGCTTCAACTTGAAGCGAAACAAGCGAGTTAGCTTCTAAACCATGCGAAACACATGATTTAACTTCTAATCAATGCAGAGTAGAAGGTTCAGCTTCAAATCCATGCGAAACAAATGATTTAGCTTCAAATCCATGCGAACCACGTGATTTAGCTTCAAATCAATGCGGAGTAGAAGGTTTATCTTCAAATCCTTGCGAAATAAATGATTTAGCTTCAAATACTTGCGATATAAATGATTTAGCATTAACTGGAAGCGAAACAAGCGAGTTAGATTCTAATCCATGCGAAACGAATGATTTAGCTTTAAATACTTGCGATATAAACGATATAGCTTCAAATGCATGCGAAACAAACGAGTTAGCTTCACATTCATTCGAAACACATGATTTAGCTTCAAATCAATGCGAAGAAGAAGGTTTAGCATCAAATCCAAGCGAAACACATGATTTGTCTCCAAAGGAATACGAACTAGAAGGTTTAGATTCAAATCCATGCGAAACAAATGATTTAATTTCAAATACTAGCGATATAAATGATATAGCTTCAACTGGAAGCGAAACAAGCGAGTTAGCTTCTAATACATGCGAAACACATGATTTAGCTTCAAGTACTTGGGTTATAAACGATATAGCTTCAAATGCATGTGATACAAACGAGTTAGCTTCACACTCATTCGAAAGACATGACTTAGGTTCAAATCAATGCGGAGTAGAAGTTTTAGCTACAAATCCATTCGAAACAAATGATTTAGCTTCAAATACTTGCGATATAAACGATATAGCTTCAAATGCATGCGATACAAACGAGTTAGTTTCACATTCATTCGAAACACATGACTTAGGTTCAAATCAATGCGAAGAAGAAGGTTTAGCTTCAAATCGATGCGAAACAAATGATTTAGCTTCAAATACTTGCGATATAAATGATTTAGCTTTAACTGGAAGCGAAACAAGCGAGTTAGCTTCAAATACATGGGAAACAAATGATTTGTCTTCAAAGGAATACGAAGTAGAAGGTTTAGCTTCAAATACAATGTAAAACAAATGATTTAATTTCAAATACTAGTGATATAAATGATTTAGCTTCAACTGGAAGCGAAACAAGCGAGGTAGCTTCTAATCCATGCGAAACGAATGATTTAGCTTTAAATACTTGCGATATAAACGGTATAGCTTCAAATGCATGCGAAACAAACGAGTTAGCTTCACATTCATTCGAAACACATGATTTAGCTTCAAATCAATGCGAAGAAGAAGGTTTAGCTACAAATCCAAGCGAAACAAATGCTTTAGCTTCAAATACTTGCGATATAAATGATTTAGATTCAACCCCATGCGAAACACATGATTTGTCTTCAAAGGAATACGAAGTAGAAGGTTTAGCTTCAAATCCATGTAAAACAAATGATTTAACTTCAAATACTAGCGATATAAATGATTAAGCTTCAACTGGAAGCGAAACAAGCGAGTTAGCTTCTAATCCATGCGAAACGAATGATTTAGCTTCAAATACTTGCGATATAAACGATATAGCTTCAAATGCATGCGAAACAAACAAGTTAGATTCAAATCCATGCGAAACAAATGATTCAGGTTCAAATACTTGCGATATAAATGATTTAGCTTCAACTGGAAGCGAAACAAGCGAGTTAGCTTGTAATCCATGCGAAACAAATGATTTATCTTAAAGTATTTGCGATATAAACGATATAGTTTCAAATGCGTGCGAAACAAGCGAGTTAGGTTCACAGTCATACGAAACACATGATTTAACTTCAAATCAATGCGAAGTAGAAGGTTTAGCTTCAAATCCATGCGAAACAAACGATTTAACTTCAAATACTATCGATATAAATGATTTAGATTCAACTGGAAGCGAAACATGCGAGTTAGCATCTAAACCACGCGAAAAAAAAGATTTAGATCAAATACTTGCGATATAAATGATTTAGCTTCAACTGGAAGCGAGACAAACGAGTTAGCTTCACATTCATGCGAAACACATGATTTAGCTTCATATCAATGCGAAGTAGAAGGGTTAGCTTCAAATCCAAGCGAAACAAATGATTTAGCTTCAAATACTTGCGATATAAATGATTTAGCTTTAACTGGAAGCGAAACAAGCGAGTTAGCTTCAAATACATGGGAAACAATTGATTTGTCTTCAAAGGAATACGAAGTAGAAGGTTTAGCTTCAAATACAATGTAAAACAAATGATTTAATTTCAAAAACTAGTGATATAAATGATTTAGCTTCAACTGGAAGCGAAACAAGCTAGGTAGCTTCTAATCCATGCGAAACGAATGATTTAGCTTTAAATACTTGCGATATAAACGATATAGCTTCAAATGCATGCGAAACAAACGAGTTAGCTTCACATTCATTCGAAACACATGATTTAGCTTCAAATCAATGCGAAGAAGAAGGTTTAGCTACAAATCCAAGCGAAACAAATGCTTTAGCTTCAAATACTTGCGATATAAATGATTTAGATTCAACCCCATGCGAAACACATGATTTGTCTTCAAAGGAATACGAAGTAGAAGATTTATCTTCAAATCCATGCGAAATAAATGATGTAGCTTCAAATACTTGCGATATAAATGATTTAGCTTCAACTTAAAGCGAAACAAGCTAGTTAGCTTCTAAACAATGCGAAACACATGATTTAACTTCTAATCAATGCAGAGTAGAAGGTTCAGCTTCAAATCCATGCGAAACAAATGATTTAGCTTCAAATCCATGCGAACCACGTGATTTAGCTTCAAATCAATGCGGAGTAGAAGGTTTATCTTCAAATCCATGCGAAATAAATGATTTAGCTTCAAATACTTGCGATATAAATGATTTAGCTTCAACTTGAAGCGAAACAAGCGAGTTAGCTTCTAAACCATGCGAAACACATGATTTAACTTCTAATCAATGCAGAGTAGAAGGTTCAGCTTCAAATCCATGCGAAACAAATGATTTAGCTTCAAATCCATGCGAACCACGTGATTTAGCTTCAAATCAATGCGGAGTAGAAGGTTTATCTTCAAATCCTTGCGAAATAAATGATTCAGCTTCAAATACTTGCGATATAAATGATTTAGCATTAACTGGAAGCGAAACAAGCGAGTTAGATTCTAATCCATGCGAAACGAATGATTTAGCTTTAAATACTTGCGATATAAACGATATAGCTTCAAATGCATGCGAAACAAACGAGTTAGCTTCACATTCATTCGAAACACATGATTTAGCTTCAAATCAATGCGAAGAAGAAGGTTTAGCATCAAATCCAAGCGAAACACATGATTTGTCTCCAAAGGAATACGAACTAGAAGGTTTAGATTCAAATCCATGCGAAACAAATGATTTAATTTCAAATACTAGCGATATAAATGATATAGCTTCAACTGGAAGCGAAACAAGCGAGTTAGCTTCTAATACATGCGAAACACATGATTTAGCTTCAAGTACTTGGGATATAAACGATATAGCTTCAAATGCATGTGATACAAACGAGTTAGCTTCACACTCATTCGAAACACATGACTTAGGTTCAAATCAATGCGGAGTAGAAGTTTTAGCTACAAATCCATTCGAAACAAATGATTTAGCTTCAAATACCTGCGATATGAACGATATAGCTTCAAATGCATGCGATACAAACGAGTTAGTTTCACATTCATTCGAAACACATGACTTAGGTTCAAATCAATGCGAAGAAGAAGGTTTAGCTTCAAATCGATGCGAAACAAATGATTTAGCTTCAAATACTTGCGATATAAATGATTTAGCTTTAACTGGAAGCGAAACAAGCGAGTTAGCTTCAAATACATGGGAAACAAATGATTTGTCTTCAAAGGAATACGAAGTAGAAGGTTTAGCTTCAAATACAATGTAAAACAAATGATTTAATTTCAAATACTAGTGATATAAATGATTTAGCTTCAACTGGAAGCGAAACAAGCGAGGTAGCTTCTAATCCATGCGAAACGAATGATTTAGCTTTAAATACTTGCGATATAAACGATATAGCTTCAAATGCATGCGAAACAAACGAGTTAGCTTCACATTCATTCGAAACACATGATTTAGCTTCAAATCAATGCGAAGAAGAAGGTTTAGCTACAAATCCAAGCGAAACAAATGCTTTAGCTTCAAATACTTGCGATATAAATGATTTAGATTCAACCCCATGCGAAACACATGATTTGTCTTCAAGGGAATACGAAGTAGAAGGTTTAGCTTCAAATCCATGTAAAACAAATGATTTAACTTCAAATACTAGCGATATAAATGATTAAGCTTCAACTGGAAGCGAAACAAGCGAGTTAGCTTCTAATCCATGCGAAACGAATGATTTAGCTTCAAATACTTGCGATATAAACGATATAGCTTCAAATGCATGCGAAACAAACAAGTTAGATTCAAATCCATGCGAAACAAATGATTCAGGTTCAAATACTTGCGATATAAATGATTTAGCTTCAACTGGAAGCGAAACAAGCGAGTTAGCTTGTAATCCATGCGAAACAAATGATTTATCTTAAAGTATTTGCGATATAAACGATATAGTTTCAAATGCGTGCGAAACAAACGAGTTAGGTTCACAGTCATACGAAACACATGATTTAACTTCGAATCAATGCGAAGTAGAAGGTTTAGCTTCAAATCCATGCGAAACAAACGATTTAACTTCAAATACTATCGATATAAATGATTTAGATTCAACTGGAAGCGAAACATGCGAGTTAGCATCTAAACCATGCGAAAAAAAAGATTTAGATCAAATACTTGCGATATAAATGATTTAGCTTCAACTGGAAGCGAGACAAACGAGTTAGCTTCACATTCATGCGAAACACATGATTTAGCTTCATATCAATGCGAAGTAGAAGGGTTAGCTTCAAATCCAAGCGAAACAAATGATTTAGCTTCAAATACTTACGATATAAATGATTTAGCTTTAACTGGAAGCGAAACAAGCGAGTTAGCTTCAAATACATGGGAAACAATTGATTTGTCTTCAAAGGAATACGAAGTAGAAGGTTTAGCTTCAAATACAATGTAAAACAAATGATTTAATTTCAAATACTAGTGATATAAATGATTTAGCTTCAACTGGAAGCGAAACAAGCTAGGTAGCTTCTAATCCATGCGAAACGAATGATTTAGCTTTAAATACTTGCGATATAAATGATTTAGCTTCAACTGGAAGCGAGACAAACGAGTTAGCTTCACATTCATGCGAAACACATGATTTAGCTTCATATCAATGCGAAGTAGAAGGGTTAGCTTCAAATCCAAGCGAAACAAATGATTTAGCTTCAAATACTTGCGATATAAATGATTTAGCTTTAACTGGAAGCGAAACAAGCGAGTTAGCTTCAAATACATGGGAAACAAATTATTTGTCTTCAAAGGAATACGAAGTAGAAGGTTTAGCTTCAAATACAATGTAAAACAAATGATTTAATTTCAAATACTAGTGATATAAATGATTTAGCTTCAACTGGAAGCGAAACAAGCGAGGTAGCTTCTAATCCATGCGAAACGAATGATTTAGCTTTAAATACTTGCGATATAAACGATATAGCTTCAAATGCATGCGAAACAAACGAGTTAGCTTCACATTCATTCGAAACACATGATTTTGCTTCA